>NW_025749070.1:0-27828 GCF_021184085.1 Oncorhynchus gorbuscha
CAGAGATTAACATTCTCATGACATGATTAACTACACATTCTCATTCTGATCAGAGATTAACTACACATTCTCATGACATCAGAGATTAACTACACACATTCTTATGACATCAGAGATTAACTACACATTCTCATGACATCAGAGATGAACTACACATTCTCATGACAGAGATTAACTACACATTCTCATGACATCAGGGATTAACTACACACATTCTCATGACATCAGAGATTAACTACACATTCTCATGACATCAGAGATTAACTACACACATTCTCATGACATCAGAGATTCTCATGACATCAGAGATTAACTACACACATTCTCATGACATCAGAGATTAACTACACATTCTCATGACATCAGAGATTAACTACACATTCTCACGACATCAGAGATTAACTACACACATTCTCATGACATCAGGGATTAACTACACACATTCTCATGACATCAGAGATTAACTACACATGTTTTTTATGACATCAGAGATTAACTACACATTCTCACGACATCAGAGATTAACTACACACATTCTCATGACATCAGGGATTAACTACACACATTCGCATGACATCAGAGATTAACTACACACATTCTCATGACATCAGAGATTAACTACACATTCTCATGACATCAGAGATTAACTACACACATTCTCATAACATCAGAGATTAACTACACATTCTCATGACATCAGAGATTAACTACACACATTCTCATAACATCAGAGATTAACTACACATGTTTTTTATGACATCAGAGATTAACTACACATGTTTTTTATGACATCAGAGATTAACTACACATGTTTTTATGACATCAGAGATTAACTACACGTGTTTTTTATGACCTACCCCTCAGTGTAGCTGAAGCACACATTCTGAAACTTCACCTCGCCCGTTGTCAACTGGAGGTCTGTGGCGCTGACATCGTCTTTCACCTGGACAAGACAACATGACAGGAAATGAGATCAACAGTGTGGTGAAACTCAGGGACTAGATGCACAACAGTGTGGTGAAACTCAGGGACTAGATGCACAACAGTGTGGTGAAACTCAGGGACTAGATGCACACAGTGTTGTGTTCCCTGATGTGCTTTATGTATTGATTTGTTGTTAATAAAAAAAACATTTAAAAAAATAATAATTTGTAAAAAATGTTAAAATAGATGCACACAGTGGATCTCAGACATAAAAACAATATAACGCACCGCCTTGCAGTTACCGGCAAAGCATTTTTACCCTCCTCCCGCTTCACTCCTCTCTCCACAGTCCCACAGCCCAGAGTCGCACAGTCCACAGTCTCACAGCCCAGAGTCCCACAGCCAACAGTCTCACAGCCCACAGTCGCACAGTCCACAGTATCACAGCCCACAGTCTCACAGCCCACAGTCCCACAGCCCACAGTCCCACAGCCCAGAGTCCCACAGCCCAGAGTCGCATAGTCCACAGTCTCACAGCCCAAAGTCCCACAGCCCACAGTCTCACAGCCCAAAGTCCCACAGCCCAGAGCCCCACAGCCCACAGTCTCAAAGCCCAGAGTCCCACAGCCCACAGTCTCACAGCCCAGAGTCCCACAGCCCAGAGCCCCACAGTCCACAGTCTCACAGCCCAGAGTCCCACAGCCCAGAGTCCCACAGCCCACAGTCTCACAGTCTCACAGCCCAGAGTCCCACAGCCCAGAGTCTCACAGCCCAGAGTCCCACAGTCTCACAGCCCACAGCCCACAGTCCCACAGCCCACAGTCTCACAGCCCACAGTCCCACATCCCAGAGTCCCACAGCCCAGAGTCCCATAGCCCACAGTCTCACAGTCTCACAGCCCAGAGTCCCACAGCCCAGAGTCTCACAGCCCAGAGTCCCACAGCCCAGACTCCCACAGTCTCACAGCCCCACAGCCCACAGTCTCACAGCTCACAGTCCACAGCCCAGAGTTCCACAGCCCACAGTCCCACAGCCCAGAGTCCCACAGTCTCACAGCCCACAGTCCCACAGTCTCACAGCCCACATCCCAGTCCCACAGCCCAGAGTCCCACAGTCTCACAACCCACAGTCTCACAGCCCACTGTCTCACAGCCCACTGTCTCACAGCCCACAGTCCCACAGCCCAGAGTCCCACAGCCCACAGTCTCACATCCCACAGTCTCACAGCCCACAGTCTCACAGCCCACAGTCCCACAGCCCAGAGTCTCACAGCCCAGAGTCCCACAGCCCAGAGTCCCACAGTCTCACAGCCCACAGTCTCACAGCCCACAGTCCCACCTCCCAGAGTCCCACAGCCCAGAGTCCCACAGTCCCACAGTCCACAGTCTCACAGCCCAGAGTCCCACAGCCCACAGTCTCACAGCCCAAAGTCCCACAGCCCGGAGTCCCACAGCCCACAGTCTCACAGCCCAGAGTCCCAAAGCCCAGAGTCCCACAGCCCACAGTCTCACAGTCTCACAGCCCAGAGTCCCACAGCCCAGAGTCTCACAGCCCAGAGTCCCACAGTCTCACAGCCCACAGCCCACAGTCCCACAGCCCACAGTCTCACAGCCCACAGTCCCACAGCCCAGAGTCCCACAGCCCAGAGTCCCACAGCCCACAGTCTCACAGTCTCACCGCCCAGAGTCCCACAGTCTCACAGCCCACAGTCCCACAGTCCCACAGTCTCACAGCCCACATCCCAAAGTCCCACAGCCCAGAGTCCCACAGTCTCACAGCCCACAGTCTCACAGCCCACAGTCCAGAGTCCCACAGCCCAGACTCCCACAGTCTCACAGCCCCACAGCCCACAGTCTCACACCTCACAGTCCCACAGCCCAGAGTTCCACAGCCCACAGTCCCACAGCCCAGAGTCCCACAGTCTCACAGCCCACAGTCCCACAGTCACACAGTCTCACAGCCCACATCCCAAAGTCCCACAGCCCAGAGTCCCACAGTCTCACAGCCCACAGTCCCACAGCCCAGAGTCCCACAGCCCACAGTCTCACAGCCCACAGTCTCACAGCCCACAGTCTCACAGCCCACAGTCCCACAGCCCAGAGTCCCACAGCCCAGAGTCCCACAGTCTCACAGCCCAGAGTCCCACAGCCCAGAGTCCCACAGTCTCACAGCCCACAGTCCCACAGTCCCACAGTCTCACAGCCCACAGTCCCACATCCCAGAGTCCCACAGCCCAGAGTCCCACAGCCCTCGGTCTCACAGCCCAAAGTCCCACAGCCCAGAGCCCCACAGCCCACAGTCTCACAGCCCAGAGTCCCACAGCCCACAGTCTCACAGCCCAGAGTCCCACAGCCCAGAGTCCCACAGCCCACAGTCTCACAGTATCACAGCCCAGAGTCCCACAGCCCAGAGTCTCACAGCCCAGAGTCCCACAGTCTCTCAGCCCACAGTCCACAGTCCCACAGCCCACAGTCTCACAGCCCACAGTCCCACAGCCCAGAGTCCCACAGCCCAGAGTCCCACAGCCCACAGTCTCACAGTCTCACAACCCAGAGTCCCACAGCCCAGAGTCTCACAACCCAGAGTCCCACAGCCCAGAGTCTCACAGCCCAGAGTCCCACAGCCCAGACTCCCACAGTCTCACAGCCCCACAGCTCACAGTCTGACAGCCCAGAGTTCCACAGCCCACAGTCCCACAGCCCAGAGTCCCACAGTCTCACAGCCCACAGTCCCACAGTCCCACAGTCTCACAGCCCACATCCCAGAGTCCCACAGCCCAGAGTCCCACAGTCTCACAACCCACAGTCTCACAGCCCACTGTCTCACAGCCCACAGTCCCACAGCCCAGAGTCCTACAGCCCACAGTCTCACAGCCCACAGTCTCACAGCCCACAGTCTCACAGCCCACAGTCTCACAGCCCAGAGTCCCACAGTCCCACAGCCCAGAGTCCCACAGTCTCACAGCCCACAGTCCCACAGTCCCACAGTCTCACAGCCCACAGTCCCACATCCCAGAGTCCCACAGCCCAGAGTCACACAGTCTCACAGCCAACAGTCTCACAGCCCACAGTCTCACAGCCCACAGTCTCACAGCCCACAGTCCCACAGCCCAGAGTCCCACAGTCTCACAGCCCAGAGTCCCACAGCCCAGAGTCCCACAGTCTCACAGCCCAGAGTCACACAGCCCAGAGTCCCACAGTCCAGAGCCCCACAGTCCCACAGTCCACAGTCTCACAGCCCAGAGTCCCACAGTCCAGAGCCCCACAGTCCCACAGTCCACAGTCTCACAGCCCAGAGTCCCACAGCCCAGAGTACCACAGTCCAGAGGCCCACAGCCCAGAGTCCCACAGCCCACAGTCCCACAGCCCAGAGTCCCACAGTCCCACAGCACTACAGTCCCACAGTCCCACAGCACCACAGTCCCACAGCCCAGAGTCCCACAGTCGCACAGCACCACAGTTCCACAGCCCACAGTCCAGAGTCCCACAGCCCAGAGTCCCACAGTCCAGAGTCGCACAGCCCAGAGTCGCACAGCCCAGTGTCCCACAGCCCAGAGTCCCACAGCTCACAGTCCCACAACCCAGAGTCCCACAGCCCAGAGTTCCACAGCCCAGAGTCCCACAGCCCAGAGTCCCACAGCCCACAGCCCACATCCCAAAGTCCCACAGTCCAGAGCCCCACAGTCCCACAGTCCACAGTCTCACAGCCCAGAGTCCCACAGTCCAGAGCCCCACAGTCCCACAGTCCACAGTCTCACAGCCCAGAGTCCCACAGCCCAGAGTACCACAGTCCAGAGGCCCACAGCCCAGAGTCCCACAGCCCACAGTCCCACAGCCCAGAGTCCCACAGTCCCACAGCACTACAGTCCCACAGTCCCACAGCACCACAGTCCCACAGCCCAGAGTCCCACAGTCGCACAGCACCACAGTTCCACAGCCCACAGTCCAGAGTCCCACAGCCCAGAGTCCCACAGTCCAGAGTCGCACAGCCCAGAGTCGCACAGCCCAGTGTCCCACAGCCCAGAGTCCCACAGCTCACAGTCCCACAACCCAGAGTCCCACAGCCCAGAGTTCCACAGCCCAGAGTCCCACAGCCCAGAGTCCCACAGCCCACAGCCCACATCCCAAAGTCCCACAGCCCAGAGTCCCACAGTCTCACAGCCCACAGTCCCACAGCCCAGAGTCCCACAGCCCACAGTCTCACAGCCCACAGTCTCACAGCCCACAGTCTCACAGCCCACAGTCCCACAGCCCAGAGTCCCACAGCCCAGAGTCCACAGTCTCACAGCCCAGAGTCCCACAGCCCAGAGTCCCACAGTCTCACAGCCCACAGTCCCACAGTCCCACAGTCTCACAGCCCACAGTCCCACATCCCAGAGTCCCACAGCCCAGAGTCCCACAGCCCTCGGTCTCACAGCCCAAAGTCCCACAGCCCAGAGCCCCACAGCCCACAGTCTCACAGCCCAGAGTCCCACAGCCCACAGTCTCACAGCCCAGAGTCCCACAGCCCAGAGTCCCACAGCCCACAGTCTCACAGTATCACAGCCCAGAGTCCCACAGCCCAGAGTCCCACAGCCCAGAGTCCCACAGCCCACAGTCTCACAGTCTCACAACCCAGAGTCCCACAGCCCAGAGTCTCACAACCCAGAGTCCCACAGCCCAGAGTCTCACAGCCCAGAGTCCCACAGCCCAGACTCCCACAGTCTCACAGCCCCACAGCTCACAGTCTGACAGCCCAGAGTTCCACAGCCCACAGTCCCACAGCCCAGAGTCCCACAGTCTCACAGCCCACAGTCCCACAGTCCCACAGTCTCACAGCCCACATCCCAGAGTCCCACAGCCCAGAGTCCCACAGTCTCACAACCCACAGTCTCACAGCCCACTGTCTCACAGCCCACAGTCCCACAGCCCAGAGTCCTACAGCCCACAGTCTCACAGCCCACAGTCTCACAGCCCACAGTCTCACAGCCCACAGTCTCACAGCCCAGAGTCCCACAGTCCCACAGCCCAGAGTCCCACAGTCTCACAGCCCACAGTCCCACAGTCCCACAGTCTCACAGCCCACAGTCCCACATCCCAGAGTCCCACAGCCCAGAGTCACACAGTCTCACAGCCAACAGTCTCACAGCCCACAGTCTCACAGCCCACAGTCTCACAGCCCACAGTCCCACAGCCCAGAGTCCCACAGTCTCACAGCCCAGAGTCCCACAGCCCAGAGTCCCACAGTCTCACAGCCCAGAGTCACACAGCCCAGAGTCCCACAGTCCAGAGCCCCACAGTCCCACAGTCCACAGTCTCACAGCCCAGAGTCCCACAGTCCAGAGCCCCACAGTCCCACAGTCCACAGTCTCACAGCCCAGAGTCCCACAGCCCAGAGTACCACAGTCCAGAGGCCCACAGCCCAGAGTCCCACAGCCCACAGTCCCACAGCCCAGAGTCCCACAGTCCCACAGCACTACAGTCCCACAGTCCCACAGCACCACAGTCCCACAGCCCAGAGTCCCACAGTCGCACAGCACCACAGTTCCACAGCCCACAGTCCAGAGTCCCACAGCCCAGAGTCCCACAGTCCAGAGTCGCACAGCCCAGAGTCGCACAGCCCAGTGTCCCACAGCCCAGAGTCCCACAGCTCACAGTCCCACAACCCAGAGTCCCACAGCCCAGAGTTCCACAGCCCAGAGTCCCACAGCCCAGAGTCCCACAGCCCACAGCCCACATCCCAAAGTCCCACAGTCCAGAGCCCCACAGTCCCACAGTCCACAGTCTCACAGCCCAGAGTCCCACAGTCCAGAGCCCCACAGTCCCACAGTCCACAGTCTCACAGCCCAGAGTCCACAGCCCAGAGTACCACAGTCCAGAGGCCCACAGCCCAGAGTCCCACAGCCCACAGTCCCACAGCCCAGAGTCCCACAGTCCCACAGCACTACAGTCCCACAGTCCCACAGCACCACAGTCCCACAGCCCAGAGTCCCACAGTCGCACAGCACCACAGTTCCACAGCCCACAGTCCAGAGTCCCACAGCCCAGAGTCCCACAGTCCAGAGTCGCACAGCCCAGAGTCGCACAGCCCAGTGTCCCACAGCCCAGAGTCCCACAGCTCACAGTCCCACAACCCAGAGTCCCACAGCCCAGAGTTCCACAGCCCAGAGTCCCACAGCCCAGAGTCCCACAGCCCACAGCCCACATCCCAAAGTCCCACAGCCCAGAGTCCCACAGTCTCACAGCCCACAGTCCCACAGCCCAGAGTCCCACAGCCCACAGTCTCACAGCCCACAGTCTCACAGCCCACAGTCTCACAGCCCACAGTCCCACAGCCCAGAGTCCCACAGCCCAGAGTCCCACAGTCTCACAGCCCAGAGTCCCACAGCCCAGAGTCCCACAGTCTCACAGCCCACAGTCCCACAGTCCCACAGTCTCACAGCCCACAGTCCCACATCCCAGAGTCCCACAGCCCAGAGTCCCACAGCCCTCGGTCTCACAGCCCAAAGTCCCACAGCCCAGAGCCCCACAGCCCACAGTCTCACAGCCCAGAGTCCCACAGCCCACAGTCTCACAGCCCAGAGTCCCACAGCCCAGAGTCCCACAGCCCACAGTCTCACAGTATCACAGCCCAGAGTCCCACAGCCCAGAGTCTCACAGCCCAGAGTCCCACAGTCTCTCAGCCCACAGTCTCTCAGCCCACAGCCCACAGTCTCACAGCCCACAGTCCCACAGCCCAGAGTCCCACAGCCCAGAGTCCCACAGCCCACAGTCTCACAGTCTCACAACCCAGAGCCCCACAGCCCAGAGTCTCACAACCCAGAGTCCCACAGCCCAGAGTCTCACAGCCCAGAGTCCCACAGCCCAGACTCCCACAGTCTCACAGCCCCACAGCTCACAGTCCCACAGCCCAGAGTTCCACAGCCCACAGTCCCACAGCCCAGAGTCCCACAGTCTCACAGCCCACAGTCCCACAGTCCCACAGTCTCACAGCCCACATCCCAGAGTCCCACAGCCCAGAGTCCCACAGTCTCACAACCCACAGTCTCACAGCCCACTGTCTCACAGCCCACAGTCCCACAGCCCAGAGTCCTACAGCCCACAGTCTCACAGCCCACAGTCTCACAGCCCACAGTCTCACAGCCCACAGTCTCACAGCCCAGAGTCCCACAGTCCCACAGCCCAGAGTCCCACAGCCCAGAGTCCCACAGCCCACAGTCTCACAGTATCACAGCCCAGAGTCCCACAGCCCAGAGTCTCACAGCCCAGAGTCCCACAGTCTCTCAGCCCACAGTCCACAGTCCCACAGCCCACAGTCTCACAGCCCACAGTCCCACAGCCCAGAGTCCCACAGCCCAGAGTCCCACAGCCCACAGTCTCACAGTCTCACAACCCAGAGTCCCACAGCCCAGAGTCTCACAACCCAGAGTCCCACAGCCCAGAGTCTCACAGCCCAGAGTCCCACAGCCCAGACTCCCACAGTCTCACAGCCCCACAGCTCACAGTCCCACAGCCCAGAGTTCCACAGCCCACAGTCCCACAGCCCAGAGTCCCACAGTCTCACAGCCCACAGTCTCACAGCCCACAGTCCCACATCCCAGAGTCCCACAGCCCAGAGTCACACAGTCTCACAGCCAACAGTCTCACAGCCCACAGTCTCACAGCCCACAGTCTCACAGCCCACAGTCCCACAGCCCAGAGTCCCACAGTCTCACAGCCCAGAGTCCCACAGCCCAGAGTCCCACAGTCTCACAGCCCAGAGTCCCACAGCCCAGAGTCCCACAGTCCAGAGCCCCACAGTCCCACAGTCCACAGTCTCACAGCCCAGAGTCCCACAGTCCAGAGCCCCACAGTCCCACAGTCCACAGTCTCACAGCCCAGAGTCCCACAGCCCAGAGTACCACAGTCCAGAGGCCCACAGCCCAGAGTCCCACAGCCCACAGTCCCACAGCCCAGAGTCCCACAGTCCCACAGCACTACAGTCCCACAGTCCCACAGCACCACAGTCCCACAGCCCAGAGTCCCACAGTCGCACAGCACCACAGTCCCACAGCCCACAGTCCAGAGTCCCACAGCCCCACAGCATCACAGCCCAGAGTCCCAAAGCCCACAGCACCACAGTCCCACAGTCCAGAGTCCCACAGCCCACAGTCCCACAGCCCAGAGTCCCACAGTCCAGAGTCCCACAGCCCAGAGTCCCACAGCCCAGAGTCCCACAGCCCAGAGTCCCACAGCCCACAGTCCCACAGCCCAGAGTCCCACAGTCCCACAGCACTACAGACCCACAGTCGCACAGCACCACAGTTCCACAGCCCACAGTCCAGAGTCCCACAGCCCAGAGTCCCACAGTCCAGAGTCGCACAGCCCAGAGTCGCACAGCCCAGTGTCCCACAGCCCAGAGTCCCACAGCTCACAGTCCCACAACCCAGAGTCCCACAGCCCAGAGTCCCACAGCCCACAGCCCAGAGTCCCACAGCCCACAGCCCACAGCCCACAGTCCCACAGCACCACAGTCCCACAGCACCACATTCCCACAGCCCAGAGTCCCACAGCCCAGAATCCCACAGCCCACAGTCTCACAGTCTCACAGCCCAGAGTCCCACAGCCCAGAGTCTCACAGCCCAGAGTCCCACAGCCCAGACTCCCACAGTCTCACAGCCCCACAGCTCACAGTCCCACAGCCCAGAGTTCCACAGCCCACAGTCCCACAGCCCAGAGTCCCACAGTCTCACAACCCACAGTCTCACAGCCCACTGTCTCACAGCCCACAGTCCCACAGCCCAGAGTCCCACAGCCCACAGTCTCACAGTCTCACAGCCCAGAGTCACACAGCCCAGAATCCCACAGCCCACAGTCTCACAGTCTCACAGCCCAGAGTCCCACAGCCCAGAGTCTCACAGCCCAGAGTCCCACAGCCCAGACTCCCACAGTCTCACAGCCCCACAGCTCACAGTCCCACAGCCCAGTGTTCCACAGCCCACAGTCCCACAGCCCAGAGTCCCACAGTCTCACAACCCACAGTCTCACAGCCCACTGTCTCACAGCCCACAGTCCCACAGCCCAGAGTCCCACAGCCCACAGTCTCACAGTCTCACAGCCCAGAGTCCCACAGCCCAGAATCCCACAGTCCAGAGCCCCACAGTTCCACAGTCCACAGTCCCACAGTCCAGAGTCCCACAGTCCAGGGTCCCACAGTCCAGAGTCCCACAGCCCAGAGTCCCACAGTCCCACAACCCAGAGTCCCACAACCCAGAGTCCACAGCCCACAGCCCAGAGTCCCACAGCCCACAGCCCAGAGTCCCACAGCCCACACCCCACAGCCCAGAGTCCTACAGTCCCACAGCACTACAGTCCCACAGCACCACAGTCCCACAGCCCAGAGTTCCACAGTCTCACAGCCCACAGCACCACAGTCCCACAGCCCACAGTCCAGAGTCCCACAGCCCCACAGCATCACAGCCCAGAGTCCCAAAGCCCACAGCACCACAGTCCCACAGTCCAGAGTCCCACAGCCCACAGTCCCACAGCCCAGAGTCCCACAGCCCAGAGTCCCACAGCCCAGAGTCCCACAGCCCAGAGTCCCACAGCCCAGTCCTGAAGCCCACAGTCCCACAACCCAGAGTCCCACAGCCCAGAGTCCCACAGCCCAGAGTCCCACAGCCCACAGCCCAGAGCGCCACAGCCCACAGCCCAGAGTCCCACAGCCCAGAGTCCCATAGCCCACAGCCCACAGCCCAGAGTCCCACAGCCCAGAGTCCCATATCCCAGAGTCCCACAGTCCAGTCCCACATCCCAGAGTCCCACAGCCCAGAGTCCCACAGCCCATAGGCCCACAGCACCACAGTCCCACAGCCCACAGTCCAGAATCCCACAGCCCAGAGTCCCACAGTCCAGAGTCGCACAGCCCAGAGTCGCACAGCCCAGAGTCCCACAGCACTACAGTCCCACAGTTCCACAGCCCACAGCACCACAGTCCCACAGCCCAGAGTTTCACAGTCCCACAGTCCACAGTCCACAGTCCCACAGCCCCACAGCCCACAGCACCACAGCCCAGAGTCTCAAAGCCCACAGCACCACAGTCCCACAGTCCAGAGTCCCATATCCCAGAGTCCCACAGTCCAGTCCCACATCCCAGAGTCCCACAGCCCAGATTCCCACAGCTCATACTCCCACAGCACCACAGTCCCACAGCCCACAGCCCCGAGTCCCACAGCATCACAGCCCAGAGTCCCACAGCACCACAGTCCCACAGTCCAGAGTCCCACAGCCCAGAGTCCCACAGCCCATAGCACCACAGTCCCACAGCACCACAGTCCCACAGCCCACAGCACCACAGTCCCACAGCACCACAGTCCCACAGCCCACAGCACCACAGTCCCACAGCAAAACAGTCCCACAGCACCACAGTCCCACAGCACCACAGTCCCACAGCCCACAGCACTACAGTCCCACAGCACTATAGTCCTACAGCCCAGAGTCCCACAGTCCCACAGCCCAGAGTCCCACAGTCCAGAGTCCCACAGCACTACAGTCCCACAGCCCAGAGTCCCACATTACCACAGTCCCACAGCCCAGAGTCCCACTGTCCACAGCACCACAGCCAGAGACAGAGGAGACAGAGATGGAGCGGGAGAGGCAGACGGAGCGGGAGAGGGAGACGGAGCGGGAGAGGGAGACGGAGAGGGGGGAGAGGGAGACAGAGACAGAGATGGAGATGGAGCGGGAGAGGGAGACAGAGACAGAGACAGAGATGGAGCGGGAGAGGGAGACGGAGAGGGGGGAGGGGGAGACAGAGACAGAGACAGAGATGGAGCGGGAGAGGGAGACTGAGAGGGGGAGAGGGAGACAGAGAGGGGGAGAGGGAGACGGAGCGGGAGAGGGAGACAGAGACAGAGATGGAGATGGAGCGGGAGAGGGAGACGGAGACAGAGACAGAGATGGAGCGGGAGAGGGAGACGGAGAGGCTGGAGAGGGAAACAGAGAGGGGGAGAGGGACACAGAGAGGAGGGAGAGGGAGACGGAGCGGGAGAGGGAGACGGAGAGGGGGAGAGGGAGACAGAGAGGGGGGAGAGGGAGACAGAGACAGAGATGGAGCAGGAGAGGGAGAGGGAGACGGAGCGGGAGAGGGAGACAGAGAGGGGGAGAGGGAGACAGAGAGGGGGAGAGGGAGACAGAGACAGAGATGGAGCAGGAGAGGGAGAGGGAGAGGGAGAAGGAGACAGAGATGGAGCGGGAGAGGGAGACGGAGCGGAAGAGGGAGACGGAGACAGAGACAGAGATGGAGCGGGAGAGGGAGACAGAGAGGGGGAGAGGGAGACAGAGACAGAGACAGAGACGGAGCGGGAGAGGGAGACGGAGACAGAGACAGAGACGGAGCGGGAGAGGGAGACGGAGCGGAAGAGGGAGACAGAGACAGAGAGGTGGGAGAGGGAGACAGAGAGGGGGGAGAGGGAGACAGAGAGGTGGGAGAGGGAGACGGAGACAGAGACAGAGACGGAGCGGGAGAGGGAGACGGAGAGGGGGGAGAGGGAGACGGAGATAGAGATGGAGCGGGAGAGGAAGACGGAGAGCGGGGAGAGGGAGACGGAGACAGAGACAGAGATGGAGCGGGAGAGGGAGACAGAGAGGGGGAGAGGGAGACAGAGAGGTGGGAGAGGAGACGGAGACAGAGACAGAGACGAAGCGGGGAGAGGGGAGACGGAGAGGGGGGAGAGGGAGACGGAGATAGAGATGGAGCGGGAGAGGAAGACGGAGAGCGGGGAGAGGGAGACGGAGAGGGAGGGCAGGAGCAGGGGCAAACACACGGACGGGGACACAAACACAAACCTGACCATGGCCTCAGCAGTTTAAATGATAAACACGTCTCATTACCCCTCAGATACAGGAGTAACTCACCTCTTTGTGTTCTGTTAAGATCTTGAACATGTTCTCCATGTCAATAAAGGAACTCTGGATTAGTCTGTGGAGAGAATATGTTGAGTTATCCAGTAACGAAGGCATAGCGAAATGCATGTGACTGTAGATCTCACCTGTAATATGTACCAGGCCAGTTGATCTCAACTGTAATCTGTACCAGACCAGGTGATCTCACCTGTAATATGAACCAGACCAGGTGATCTCACCTGTAATCTGTACCTGACCAGTTGATCTCACCTGTAATATGTACCAGGCCAGTTGATCTCAACTGTAATATGTACCAGACCAGGTGAGCTCACCTGTAATATGTACCAAACCAGGTGATCTCACCTGTAATATGTACCAGACCAGGTGATCTCACCTGTAATATGTACCAGACCAGGTGATCTCACCTGTAATATGTACCAAACCAGTTGAGAGGAGTGTACAGCTGGATGATGTAGGTGCCAAACAGGACATAGTCACCAACCTAAGGAGAAGTGGGCAGACCAATAACACACAACCACATTCAATTCACTATCATCCCTGCTGACTAACACCCTGACTAACACCCTGACTAACACCCTGCTGACCAACACCCTGCTGACTAACACCCTGCTGACTAACACCCTGCTGACTAACACCCTGTTAACTAACACCCTGCTGACTAACACCCTGCTGACTAACACCCTGCTGACTAACACCCTGTTAACTAACACCCTGACTAACACTCTGCTGACTAACACCCTGCTAACTAACACCCTGACTAACACCCTGACAAACACCCTGCTGACTAACACCCTGCTGACTAACACCCTGCTGACTAACACCCTGACTAACACCCTGCTGACTAACACCCTGCTGACTAACACCCTGCTAACTAACACCCTGACTAACACCCTGCTAACTAACACCCTGCTGACTAACACCCTGCTGACTAACACCCTGTTAACTAACACCCTGACTAACACTCTGCTGACTAACACCCTGCTAACTAACACCCTGACTAACACCCTGACAAACACCCTGCTGACTAACACCCTGCTGACTAACACCCTGCTGACTAACACCCTGACTAACACCCTGCTGACTAACACCCTGCTGACTAACACCCTGCTAACTAACACCCTGACTAACACCCTGCTAACTAACACCCTGCTGACTAACACCCTGCTGACTAACACCCTGTTAACTAACACCCTGACTAACACTCTGCTGACTAACACCCTGCTAACTAACACCCTGACTAACACCCTGACAAACACCCTGCTGACTAACACCCTGACTAACACCCTGACAAACACCCTGCTGACTAACACCCTGCTGACTAACACCCTGCTGACTAACACCCTGCTGACCAACACCCTGACTAACACCCTGCTGACTAACACCCTGCTGACTAACACCCCTGACTAACACCCTGACTAACACCCTGCTGACTAACACCCTGCTAACTAACACCCTGACCAACACCCTGCTGACTAACACCCTGCTGACTAACACCCTGCTGACCAACACCCTGCTGACTAACACCCTGCTGACTAACACCCTGCTGACTAACACCCTGACTAACACCCTGCTAACTAACACCCTGCTGACTAACACCCTGACTAACACCCTGCTGACTAACACCCTGCTGACTAACACCCTGCTGACTAACACCCTGACTAACACCCTGCTGACTAACACCCTGACTAACACCCTGCTGACTAACACCCTGCTGACTAACACCCTGCTGACTAACACCCTGCTGACTAACACTCTGCTGACTAACACCCTGCTAACTAACACCCTGCTAACTAACACCCTGACCAACACCCTGCTGACTAACACCCTGCTGACTAACACCCTGCTGACCAACACCCTGCTGACTAACACCCTGCTGACTAACACCCTGCTGACTAACACCCTGACTAACACCCTGCTAACTAACACCCTGCTGACTAACACCCTGACTAACACCCTGCTGACTAACACCCTGCTGACTAACACCCTGCTGACTAACACCCTGACTAACACCCTGCTGACTAACACCCTGACTAACACCCTGCTGACTAACACCCTGCTGACTAACACCCTGCTGACTAACACCCTGCTGACTAACACTCTGCTGACTAACACCCTGCTGACTAACACCCTGCTGACTAACACCCTGACTAACACCCTGCTGACTAACACCCTGCTAACTAACACCCTGACAAACACCCTGCTGACTAACACCCTGCTGACTAACACCCTGCTGACTAACACCCTGCTGACTAACACCCTGACTAACACCCTGCTAACTAACACCCTGACAAACACCCTGCTGACTAACACCCTGCTGACTAACACCCTGCTGACTAACACCCTGACTAACACCCTGCTGACTAACACCCTGCTAACTAACACCCTGACAAACACCCTGCTGACTAACACCCTGCTGACTAACACCCTGCTGACTAACACCCTACTGACTAACACCCTGACTAACATCAAGAGAGATCACGTATAAATAGAGAAGGAATCAGAGGATGCCAATGTGGGCTGTACCTGGAACTGGCCTTCTGTGACCATGTAAGCACAGAGCAGAGAACCTGCTAATAGCCCTGTGCCAATGATCAGGTTCTGGGTCTGGTTCAGTAGGGCCAACGAGGCGTTGGTCTTCCACTCTGACTGCTGCAGACAGGACAGGGGAACACCAATCACCAGCTAGCTACCTCAACATCAACCAATCAGGACAGGAGAGCACAATCCTCAGCTAGCTACCTCAACATCAACCAATCAGGAGAGCACAATATCTACATCTCAGACTGTATAGATGTCAATACCCCAACAACAGGACCTGGAGATCGTAAAGTCAGGGAATGTTCGATATCCTTTTACCTGGTACTTCAGAATTGCCTCCTCGAAGCAGGTCACTTCATACCCCTCAGCATTGTAATATTTCACCTGCAACAAAAGGTTTGCCTGAAAGCAGGGTTTATCTGGGTAGTAAGCTGTTGAGGAGGTTGGGATGTGAAAAGGGTCTGGGTAAAGTTTAGGTTTGAGGTTAGCAGGGGGTATTGGATATGGCTCAGTCAGTACCGTCTCAAAGTTGAGCAGCGAGTCCACAGCCTTAGACTTGGCGTTGTTGTCCTGAGTGTTCATGTCTCGTCTGTACTTGGTCCTCCATTCAGTGATCAGGATGGTGAAAGCTGGGGAATAAAATGTGCTTTCAGAGGACAACCTGGGCTCCAAACAAGGGACCCTCTGAACACCTCGGCCACTGTCACCCACAATGCATCGTTATCTGTCACGCTACTAACGCTGCTATCGGCTACAAGAAGTCATCAAACTGAGTCTGTCCTCTGTCAGTATCATTGTGTCATAGAATAGGACCTGTCACTGATATGCACCAAAACTTCATACTCAAGAAACACTGTCAATACCACTGATTTCTGCATCCAGGGTGAAAGGTTTTTTGGAGTCAGTGGCATTGACAGTGTTTCTTGAGTATGAAGTTTTGGTGCATATCAGAAACTCTAGTTCTACTGGCTGAAGACTTCGAGGGTGACAGAAACTCTAGTTCTACGGGCTGGAGACGTTGAGGGTGACAGAAACTCTAGTTATACGGGCGGAGCGTCCAGGGTGACAGAAACTCTAGTTCTATGGGCTGGAGACATCGAGGGTGACAGAAACTCTATTTCTACGGGCTGGAGATGTCCAGGGTGACAGAAACTCTAGTTCTACGGGCTGGAGACATCGAGGGTGACAGAAACTCTAGTTCTACGGGCTGGAGACATCGAGGGTGACAGAAACTCTAGTTCTACGGGCTGGAGAAGTCCAGGGTGACAGAAACTCTAGTTCTACGGGCTGGAGACATCGAGGGTGACAGAAACTCTAGTTCTACGGGCTGGAGATGCCCAGGGTGACAGAAACTCTAGTTCTACGGGCTGGAAATGTTCAGGGTGACAGACACTCTAGTTCTACGGGCTGGAGATGTCCAGGGTGACAGAAACTCTAGTTCTACGGGCTGCATGCGTCGAGGGTGACAGAAACTCTAGTTATACGGGCGGAGACGTCCAGGGTGACAGAAACTCTAGTTATATGGGCTGGAGATGTCCAGGGTCACAGATACTCTAGTTCTACGGGCTTGCTGCCCAGGGTGACAGAAACTCTAGTTATATGGGCTGGAGATGTCCAGGGTCACAGATACTCTAGTTCTACGGGCTGGCTGCCCAGGGTGACAGAAACTCTAGTTCTACGTGCTGGAGATGTCCAGGGTGACAGAAACTCTAGTTCTACGGGCTGCATGCGTCGAGGGTGACAGAACCTCTAGTTATATGGACGGAGACGTCCAGGGTCACAGAAACTCTAGTTCTACGGGCTGGATACATCGAGGGTGACAGAAACTCTAGTTCTACGGGCTGGAGATGCCCAGGGTGACAGAAACTCTAGTTCTACGGGCTGGAGACGTCGAGGGTGACAGAAACTCTAGTTATACGGGCTGGAGACGTCGAGGGTGACAGAAACTCTAGTTCTACGGGCGGAGATGTCCAGGGTGACAGAAACTCTAGTTCTACAGGCTGGAGATGCCCAGGGTGACAGAAACTCTAGTTCTACGGGCTGGAGATGTCCAGGGTGACAGAAACTGTAGTTATACGGGCGGAGACGTCCAGGGTGACAGAACCTCTAGTTCTACGGGCTGGAAACGTCGAGGGTGACAGAAACTCTAGTTCTACGGGCTGGAGACGTCGAGTGTGACAGAAACTCTAGTTCTACGGGCTGGAGACGTCGAGTGTGACAGAAACTCTAGTTCTACGGGCGGACATGTCCAGGGTGACAGAAAATCTAGTTCTACGGGCTGGAGATGTTGAGGGTGACAGAAACTCTAGTTCTACGGGCTGGAGACGTCGAGGGTGACAGAAACTCTAGTTCTACGGACTGGAGACGTCGAGGGTGACAGAAACTCTAGTTCTACGGGCTGGAGACGTTGAGGGTGACAGAAACTCTAGTTCTACGGGTTCAATATGTCGAGGGTGACAGAAACTCTAGTTCTATGGGCTGGAGACGTCGAGGGTGACAGAAACTCTAGTTCTACGGGCTGGAGACTTTGAGGGTGACAGAAACTCTAGTTATACGGGCTGGAGACGTCCAGGGTGACAGAAACTCTAGTTCTACGGGCTGGAGACGTCGAGGGTGACAGAAACTCTAGTTCTACGGGCTGGAGACTTCGAGGGTGACAGAAACTCTAGTTATACGGGCTGGAGATGTCCAGGGTCACAGAAACTCTAGTTCTATGGGCTGGAGATGTCCAGGGTGACAGAAACTCTAGTTCTACGGGCTGGAGACTTTGAGGGTGACAGAAACTTTAGTTCTACGGGCTGGAGATGTCCAGGGTGACATAAACTCTAGTTCTACGGGCGGAGACATCGAGGTTGACAGAAACTCTAGTTCTACGGGCTGGAGACTTCGAGGGTGACAGAAACTCTAGTTATACGGGCGGAGACGTCCAGGGTGACAGAAACTCTAGTTCTACGGGCTGGAGACTTCGAGGGTGACAGAAACTCTAGTTCTACGGACTGGAGACGTCATGACGGCCACTACTTGTGCACACACAACTAACTAGCTAGTGATTCCACACAACTAACTAGTTAGTGATTCCACACAACTAACTAGTTAGTGATTCCACACAACTAACTAGCTAGCGATTCCACACAACTAACTAGCTAGCGATTCCACACAACTAACTAGCTAGTGATTCCACACAACTAACTATTTAGTGATTCCACACAACTAACTAGCTAGCGATTCCACACAAATAACTAGCCTAGCTAGCGATTCCACATCAGCTAAACCTGAATCAGTCAACTCACTGAGGTAGATCAGCAAGCAGATGAAGACGATGAGGCCGAACAAGGCACTGAAGTAGGATACAAAGTAGAGGATGGCGATGAGTATATCAGCGATGGTGGGCAGGATACTGAAGATGATGTAGCTGAGGAGAGAGAGAGGGGAGAGAGGGTGGCAGGATACTGAAGATGATGTAGCTGAGGAGAGAGAGGGGAGAGAGGGTGGCAGGATACTGAAGATGATGTAGCTGAGGAGAGAGAGGGGAGAGAGGCTGGTAGGATACTGATAGGATAGATTGAGCTGATATGGGTGAGTGTGAGTGTGGAGGGGGTGTACCTGAGCAGGTTGTTGATAGAAGATGTTCCTCGGTCTACACTACTCAGAACGTCCCCAGTGTGTCTCCCCAGGTGCCAGCGCAACGACAGGGAGTGGAGGTGACCAAACAGACGGACCTGAACCACCCTACTGGTGTATTGCTGGACCTGCGTCCACAGGAAGGACCTCAGGTTACTGATAAACCCTGATGTACCTGGGGAGGGAGGGACGGAGGGAGGGAGGGAGGGAGGGAGGGAGGGAGGGAGGGAGGGAGGGAGGGAGGGAGGGAGGGAGGGAGGGAGAAAAAGAGAGAGAGTCAAACCAGACAGTGAGAGACTCAGAGGAAGCCATTAATAGGTAACAGTAGCCATTAATAGGTAACAGTAGCCATTAATAGGTAACAGTAGCCATTAATAGGTAACAGTGGCCATTAGTAGGCCATTAGTAGGCAACAGTAGCCATTAATAGGTAACAGTAGTCATTAATAGGTAACAGTAGCCATTACTAGGTATCAGTAGCCATTAATAGGTAACAGTAGCCATTAATAGGTAACAGTAGCCATTAATAGGTAACATTAGCCATTAATAGGTAACAGTAGCCATTAATAGGTAACAGTAGCCATTAATAGGTAACAGTAGCCATTAATAGGTAACAGTAGCCATTAGTAGGTAACAGTAGCCATTAGTAGGTAACAGTAGCCATTAGTAGGTAACAGTAGCCATTAATAGGTAACAGCGGCCATTAATAGGTAACAGTGGACATTAATAGGTAACAGTAGCCATGAGTAGGTAACAGTAGCCATTAATAGGTCATTAATAGGTAACAGTAGCCATTAATAGGTCATTAATAGGTAACAGTAGCCATTAATAGGTCAGTAATAGGTAACAATAGCCATTAATAGGTAACAGTGTTCATTAATAGGTAACGGTGGCCATGAATAGGTAACATAAGCCATTAATAGGCCAGTAATAGGTAACAGTGGTCATTAATAGGTAACAGTGGCCATTAATATGCCATTAATAGGTAACAGTAGCCAAGAACAGGTAACACAGCCATTAATAGGTAACAGTAGCCTTTAGTTGGTAACAGTGGTCATTAATAGGTAACAGTAGCCATTAGTTGGTAACAGTGGTCATTAATAGGTAACAGTAGCCATTCGTAGGTAACAGTAGCCATGAATAGGTAACAGTGGCCATTAATTGGTAACAGTAGCCAATAATATGTCATTAATAGGTAACAGTAGCCATTAGTAGGTAACAGTAGCCATGAATAGATTACAGTGGCCATTAATAGGTAACAGTGACCATTAATAGGTAACAGTGGACATTAATAGGTAACAGTAGCCATGAATAGGTAATAGTAGCCATGAATAGGTAACAGTAGCCATTAATAAGTCATTAATAGGTAACAATAGCCATTAATAGGTAACAGTGGTCATTAATAGGTAACAATAGCCATTAATAGGTAACAGTGGTCATTAATAGGTAACGTTGGCCATGATTAGGTAACAGTAGCCATTAATAAGTCATTAATAGGTAACAGTAGCCATTAGTTGGTAACAGTAGCCATTAGTAGGTAACAATAGTCATTAATAGGTAACAGTGACCATTAATAGGTAACAGTAGCCATTAGTTGGTAACAGTAGCCATTAGTAGGTAACAGTAGCCATTAGTAGGTAACAGTAGCCATTAGTAGGTAACAGTAGCCATTAATAGGTAACAGTAGCCATTAGTAGGTAACAGTAGCCATTAGTAGGTAACAGTAGCCATTAATAGGTAACAGTAGCCATTAATAGGTAACAGTAGCCATTAAAAGGTAACAGTAGTCATTAATAGGTAACAGTAGCCATTAATAGGTAACAGTAGCCATTAATAGGTAACAGTAGTCATTAATAGGTAACAGTAGCCATTAATAGGTAACAGTAGCCATTAGTTGGTAAAAGTAGCCATTAATAGGTAACAGTGGCCATTAATAGGCCATTAATAGGTAAAAGTAGCCATTAATAGGTAACAATAGCCATTAGTTGGTAACAATAGCCATTAATAGGTAACAGTGGCCATTAATAGGCCATTAATAGCTAACAGTAGCCATTAATAGGTAACAGTAGCCATTAGTTCGTAACAGAAGCCATTAATAGGTAACAGTGGCCATTAATAGGTAAAAGTAGCCATTAGTAGGTAACATGAGCCATTAGTTGGTAACAGTAGCCATTAATAGGCCATTAATAGGTAACAGTAGCCATTAATAGGTAACAGTAGCCATTAGTTGGTAACAGTAGCCATTAATAGGTAACAGCGGCCATTAATAGGTAACAGTGGCCATTAATAGGTCATTAATAGGTAACAGTAGCCATTAATAGGTAACAGTAGCCATTAGTAGGTAACAGTAGCCATTAATAGGTAACAGTAGCCATTAGTAGGTAACAGTAGCCATTAATAGGTAAAAGTAGCCATTAGTAGGTAACATGAGCCATTAGTTGGTAACAGTAGCCATTAATAGGCCATTAATAGGTAGCAGTAGCCATTAATAGGTAACAGCAGCCATTAGTTGGTAACAGTAGCCATTAATAGGTAACAGCGGCCATTAATAGGTAACAGCAGCCAATAGTTGGTAACAGCAGCCATTAATAGGTAACAGCGGCCATTAATAGGTAACAGTGGCCATTAATAGGTCATTAATAGGTAACAGTAGCCATTAATAGGTAACAGTAGCCATTAGTTGGTAACAGTGGCCATTAGTTGGTAACTGTAGCCATTAGTTGGTAACAGTAGCCATTAATAGGTAACAGTAGCCATTAGTAGGTAACAGTAGCCATTAATAGGTAACAGTAGCAATTAATAGGTAACAGTAGCCATTAGTTGGTAACAGTAGCCATTAGTAGGTAACAGTAGCAATTAATAGGTAACAGTAGCCATTAGTTGGTAACAGTAGCCATTAATAGGTAACAGTAGCCATTAGTAGGTAACAGTGGCCATTAATAGGTAACAGTAGCCATTAGTAGGTAACAGTAGCCATTAATAGGTAACAGTAGCCATTAGTTGGTAACAGTAGCCATTAATAGGTAACAGTAGCCATTAGTAGGTAACAGTAGCCATTAATAGGTAACAGTAGCCATTAGTTGGTAAAAGTAGCCATTAATAGGTAACAGTGGCCATTAATAGGCCATTAATAGGTAAAAGTAGCCATTAATAGGTAACAGTAGCCATTAGTTCGTAACAGAAGCCATTAATAGGTAACAGTGGCCATTAATAGGTAAAAGTAGCCATTAGTAGGTAACATGAGCGATTAGTTGGTAACAGTAGCCATTAATAGGCCATTAATAGGTAACAGTAGCCATTAATAGGTAACAGTAGCCATTAGTAGGTAACAGTAGCCATTAATAGGTAACAGTAGCCATTAGTAGGTAACAGTAGCCATTAATAGGTAAAAGTAGCCATTAGTAGGTAACATGAGCCATTAGTTGGTAACAGTAGCCATTAATAGGCCATTAATAGGTAACAGTAGCCATTAATAGGTAACAGCAGCCATTAGTTGGTAACAGTAGCCATTAATAGGTAACAGCGGCCATTAATAGGTAACAGCAGCCAATAGTTGGTAACAGCAGCCATTAATAGGTAACAGCGGCCATTAATAGGTAACAGTGGCCATTAATAGGTCATTAATAGGTAATAGTAGCCATTAATAGGTAACAGTAGCCATTAGTTGGTAACAGTGGCCATTAGTTGGTAACAGTAGCCATTAGTTGGTAACAGTAGCCATTAATAGGTAACAGTAGCCATTAGTAGGTAACAGTAGCCATTAATAGGTAACAGTAGCAATTAATAGGTAACAGTAGCCATTAGTTGGTAACAGTAGCCATTAGTAGGTAACAGTAGCAATTAATAGGTAACAGTAGCCATTAGTTGGTAACAGTAGCCATTAATAGGTAACAGTAGCCATTAGTAGGTAACAGTGGCCATTAATAGGTAACAGTAGCCATTAGTAGGTAACAGTAGCCATTAATAGGTAACAGTAGCCATTAGTTGGTAACAGTAGCCATTAATAGGTAACAGTAGCCATTAGTAGGTAACAGTAGCCATTAATAGGTAACAGTAGCCATTAGTTGGTAAAAGTAGCCATTAATAGGTAACAGTGGCCATTAATAGGCCATTAATAGGTAAAAGTAGCCATTAATAGGTAACAGTAGCCATTAGTTAAGTAACAGAAGCCATTAATAGGTAACAGTGGCCATTAATAGGTAAAAGTAGCCATTAGTAGGTAACATGAGCCATTAGTTGGTAACAGTAGCCATTAATAGGCCATTAATAGGTAACAGTAGCCATTAATAGGTAACAGTAGCCATTAGTTGGTAACAGTAGCCATTAATAGGTAACAGCGGCCATTAATAGGTAACAGTGGCCATTAATAGGTCATTAATAGGTAACAGTAGCCATTAATAGGTAACAGTAGCCATTAGTAGGTAACAGTAGCCATTAATAGGTAACAGTAGCCATTAGTAGGTAACAGTAGCCATTAATAGGTAACAGTAGCCATTAGTTGGTAACAGTAGCCATTAATAGGTAACAGTAGCCATTAATAGGTAACAGTAGCCATTAATAGGTAACATTAGCCATTAATAGGTAACAGTAGCCATTAATAGGTAACAGTAGCCATTAATAGGTAACAGTAGCCATTAATAGGTAACAGTAGCCATTAGTAGGTAACGGTGGCCATGAATAGGTAACATAAGCCATTAATAGGCCAGTAATAGGTAACAGTGGTCATTAATAGGTAACAGTGGCCATTAATATGCCATTAATAGGTAACAGTAGCCAAGAACAGGTAACACAGCCATTAATAGGTAACAGTAGCCTTTAGTTGGTAACAGTGGTCATTAATAGGTAACAGTAGCCATTAGTTGGTAACAGTGGTCATTAATAGGTAACAGTAGCCATTCGTAGGTAACAGTAGCCATGAATAGGTAACAGTGGCCATTAATTGGTAACAGTAGCCAATAATATGTCATTAATAGGTAACAGTAGCCATTAGTAGGTAACAGTAGCCATGAATAGATTACAGTGGCCATTAATAGGTAACAGTGACCATTAATAGGTAACAGTGGACATTAATAGGTAACAGTAGCCATGAATAGGTAATAGTAGCCATGAATAGGTAACAGTAGCCATTAATAAGTCATTAATAGGTAACAATAGCCATTAATAGGTAACAGTGGTCATTAATAGGTAACAATAGCCATTAATAGGTAACAGTGGTCATTAATAGGTAACGTTGGCCATGATTAGGTAACAGTAGCCATTAATAAGTCATTAATAGGTAACAGTAGCCATTAGTTGGTAACAGTAGCCATTAGTAGGTAACAATAGTCATTAATAGGTAACAGTGACCATTAATAGGTAACAGTAGCCATTAGTTGGTAACAGTAGCCATTAGTAGGTAACAGTAGCCATTAGTAGGTAACAGTAGCCATTAGTAGGTAACAGTAGCCATTAGTAGGTAACAGTAGCCATTAATAGGTAACAGTAGCCATTAGTAGGTAACAGTAGTCATTAGTAGGTAACAGTAGCCATTAATAGGTAACAGTAGCCATTAATAGGTAACAGTAGCCATTAAAAGGTAACAGTAGTCATTAATAGGTAACAGTAGCCATTAATAGGTAACAGTAGCCATTAATAGGTAACAGTAGTCATTAATAGGTAACAGTAGCCATTAATAGGTAACAGTAGCCATTAGTTGGTAAAAGTAGCCATTAATAGGTAACAGTGGCCATTAATAGGCCATTAATAGGTAAAAGTAGCCATTAATAGGTAACAATAGCCATTAGTTGGTAACAATAGCCATTAATAGGTAACAGTGGCCATTAATAGGCCATTAATAGCTAACAGTAGCCATTAATAGGTAACAGTAGCCATTAGTTCGTAACAGAAGCCATTAATAGGTAACAGTGGCCATTAATAGGTAAAAGTAGCCATTAATAGGTCATTAATAGGTAACAGTAGCCATTAATAGGTAACAGTAGCCATTAGTAGGTAACAGTAGCCATTAATAGGTAACAGTAGCCATTAGTAGGTAACAGTAGCCATTAATAGGTAAAAGTAGCCATTAGTAGGTAACATGAGCCATTAGTTGGTAACAGTAGCCATTAATAGGCCATTAATAGGTAACAGTAGCCATTAATAGGTAACAGCAGCCATTAGTTGGTAACAGTAGCCATTAATAGGTAACAGCGGCCATTAATAGGTAACAGCAGCCAATAGTTGGTAACAGCAGCCATTAATAGGTAACAGCGGCCATTAATAGGTAACAGTGGCCATTAATAGGTCATTAATAGGTAACAGTAGCCATTAATAGGTAACAGTAGCCATTAGTTGGTAACAGTGGCCATTAGTTGGTAACAGTAGCCATTAGTTGGTAACAGTAGCCATTAATAGGTAACAGTAGCCATTAGTAGGTAACAGTAGCCATTAATAGGTAACAGTAGCAATTAATAGGTAACAGTAGCCATTAGTTGGTAACAGTAGCCATTAGTAGGTAACAGTAGCAATTAATAGGTAACAGTAGCCATTAGTTGGTAACAGTAGCCATTAATAGGTAACAGTAGCCATTAGTAGGTAACAGTGGCCATTAATAGGTAACAGTAGCCATTAGTAGGTAACAGTAGCCATTAATAGGTAACAGTAGCCATTAGTTGGTAACAGTAGCCATTAATAGGTAACAGTAGCCATTAGTAGGTAACAGTAGCCATTAATAGGTAACAGTAGCCATTAGTTGGTAAAAGTAGCCATTAATAGGTAACAGTGGCCATTAATAGGCCATTAATAGGTAAAAGTAGCCATTAATAGGTAACAGTAGCCATTAGTTCGTAACAGAAGCCATTAATAGGTAACAGTGGCCATTAATAGGTAAAAGTAGCCATTAGTAGGTAACATGAGCCATTAGTTGGTAACAGTAGCCATTAATAGGCCATTAATAGGTAACAGTAGCCATTAATAGGTAACAGTAGCCATTAGTTGGTAACAGTAGCCATTAATAGGTAACAGCGGCCATTAATAGGTAACAGTGGCCATTAATAGGTCATTAATAGGTAACAGTAGCCATTAATAGGTAACAGTAGCCATTAGTAGGTAACAGTAGCCATTAATAGGTAACAGTAGCCATTAGTAGGTAACAGTAGCCATTAATAGGTAACAGTAGCCATTAGTTGGTAACAGTAGCCATTAATAGGTAACAGTAGCCATTAGTAGGTAACAGTAGCCATTAATAGGTAACAGTAGCCATTAGTTGGTAAAAGTAGCCATTAATAGGTAACAGTGGCCATTAATAGGCCATTAATAGGTAAAAGTAGCCATTAATAGGTAACAGTAGCCATTAGTTCGTAACAGAAGCCATTAATAGGTAACAGTGGCCATTAATAGGTAAAGTAGCCATTAGTAGGTAACATGAGCCATTAGTTGGTAACAGTAGCCATTAATAGGCCATTAATAGGTAACAGTAGCCATTAATAGGTAACAGTAGCCATTAGTTGGTAACAGTAGCCATTAATATGTAACAGCGGCCATTAATAGGTAACAGTGGCCATTAATAGGTCATTAATAGGTAACAGTAGCCATTAATAGGTAACAGTAGCCATTAGTAGGTAACAGTAGCCATTAATAGGTAACAGTAGCCATTAATAGGTAACAGTAGCCATTAGTTCGTAACAGAAGCCATTAATAGGTAACAGTGGCCATTAATAGGTAAAAGTAGCCATTAGTAGGTAACATGAGCCATTAGTTGGTAACAGTAGCCATTAATAGGCCATTAATAGGTAACAGTAGCCATTAATAGGTAACAGTAGCCATTAGTTGGTAACAGTAGCCATTAATAGGTAACAGCGGCCATTAATAGGTAACAGTGGCCATTAATAGGTCATTAATAGGTAACAGTAGCCATTAATAGGTAACAGTAGCCATTAGTAGGTAACAGTAGCCATTAATAGGTAACAGTAGCCATTAGTAGGTAACAGTAGCCATTAATAGGTAAAAGTAGCCATTAGTAGGTAACATGAGCCATTAGTTGGTAACAGTAGCCATTAATAGGCCATTAATAGGTAACAGTAGCCATTAATAGGTAACAGCAGCCATTAGTTGGTAACAGTAGCCATTAATAGGTAACAGCGGCCATTAATAGGTAACAGCAGCCATTAGTTGGTAACAGCAGCCATTAATAGGTAACAGCGGCCATTAATAGGTAACAGTGGCCATTAATAGGTCATTAATAGGTAACAGTAGCCATTAATAGGTAACAGTAGCCATTAGTTGGTAACAGTGGCCATTAGTTGGTAACAGTAGCCATTAGTTGGTAACAGTAGCCATTAATAGGTAACAGTAGCCATTAGTAGGTAACAGTAGCCATTAATAGGTAACAGTAGCAATTAATAGGTAACAGTAGCCATTAGTTGGTAACAGTAGCCATTAGTAGGTAACAGTAGCAATTAATAGGTAACAGTAGCCATTAGTTGGTAACAGTAGCCATTAATAGGTAACAGTAGCCATTAGTAGGTAACAGTGGCCATTAATAGGTAACAGTAGCCATTAGTAGGTAACAGTAGCCATTAATAGGTAACAGTAGCCATTAGTAGGTAACAGTAGCCATTAGTAGGTAACAGTAGCCATTAATAGGTAACAGTAGCCATTAGTAGGTAACAGTAGTCATTAATAGTTAACAGCGGCCATTAATAGGTCACAGTAGCCATTAATAGGTAACAGTAGCCATTAGTTGGTAACAGTAGCCATTAATAGGTAACAGTAGCCATTAGTAGGTCACAGTGATCGGAGTGTCCTATTATTCCTCACCTGCCCCTCCACCCTGGAGGAATTTGAGCAGGACATAAATACTCACGGTGGTGGCCAGGGTCCTCCAGCTG
>NW_025749071.1:0-27822 GCF_021184085.1 Oncorhynchus gorbuscha
TGGATGGTGGACTAACTGCCTTGTTCAGGGGCAGAACGACAGACTACTGGATGGTGGACTGACTGCCTTGTTCAGAACGATAGACTACTGGATGGTGGACTAACTGCCTTGTTCAGGGGCAGAACGATAGACTACTGGATGGTGGACTAACTGCCTTGTTCAGAACGATAGACTACTGGATGGTGGACTGACTGCCTTGTTCAGAACGACAGCCTACTGGATGGTGGACTGACTGCCTTGTTCAGAACGACAGACTACTGGATGGTGGACTGACTGCCTTGTTCAGAACGACAGACTACTGGATGGTGGACTGACTGCCTTGTTCAGAACGATAGACTACTGGATGGTGGACTGACTGCCTTGTTCAGAACGACAGACTACTGGATGGTGGACTAACTGCCTTGTTCAGGGGCAGAACGACAGACTACTGGATGGTGGACTAACTGCCTTGTTCAGGGGCAGAACGACAGACTACTGGATGGTGGACTGACTGCCTTGTTCAGAACGACAGCCTACTGGATGGTGGACTAACTGCCTTGTTCAGGGGCAGAATGACAGACTACTGGATGGTGGACTAACTGCCTTGTTCAGAACGACAGACTACTGGATGGTGGACTGACTGCCTTGTTCAGAATGACAGCCTACTGGATGGTGGACTAACTGCCTTGTTCAGGGGCAGAATGACAGACTACTGGATGGTGGACTAACTGCCTTGTTCAGAACGACAGACTACTGGATGGTGGACTGACTGCCTTGTTCAGAATGACAGCCTACTGGATGGTGGACTAACTGCCTTGTTCAGGGGCAGAACGACAGCCTACTGGATGGTGGACTAACTGCCCTGTTCAGAACGATAGACTTTTAACTTGTCAGCTCAGGGATTCGATCCACCAACCGTTCATTTACTAGGCTACCTGCTCTAACCACTAGGCTACCTGCTCTAACCACTAGGCTACCTGCTCTAACCACTAGGCTACCTGCTCTAACCACTAGGCTACCTGCTCTAACCACTAGGCTACCTGCTCTATCCACTAGGCTACCTGCTCTAACCACTAGGCTACCTGCTCTAACCACTAGGCTACCTGCTCTAACCACTAGGCTACCTGCTCTAACCACTAGGCTCCCTGCTCTAACCACTAGGCTCCCTGCTCTAACCACTAGGCTCCCTGCTCTAACCACTAGGCTACCTGCTCTAAACACTAGGCTACCTGCTCTAATATATAAATAATATAATAATAATAGCCACTAGGCTACCTGCCTCTAACCACTAGGCTACCTGCTCTAACCACTAGGCTCTAACCACTAGGCTACATGTCTCTAACCACTGGGCTACCTGCTCTAACCACGAGGCTGCCTGCTCTAACCACTAGGCTACCTGCCTCTAACCACTAGGCTACCTGCTCTAACCACTAGGCTCTAACCACTAGGCTACATGTCTCTAACCACTAGGCTACCTGCTCTAACCACTAGGCTACCTGCTCTAACCACTAGGCTACCTGCTCTAACCACTAGGCTACCTGCCTCTAACCACTGGGCTACCTGCTCTAACCACTGGGCTACCTGCTCTAACCACTAGGCTACCTGCCTCTAACCACTAGGCTACCTGCCTCTAACCACTAGGCTACCTGCTCTAACCACTAGGCTACCTGCTCTAACCACTAGGCTACCTGCTCTAACCACTAGGCTACCTGCTCTAACCACTAGGCTACCTGCCTCTAACCGCTAGGCTACCTGCTCTAACCGCTATGCTACCTGCTCTAACCGCTAGGCTACCTGCTCTAACCGCTAGGCTACCTGCTCTAACCACTAGGTTACCTGCTCTAACCACTAGGCTACCTGCTCTAACCACTAGGCTACCTGCTCTAACCACTAGGCTACCTGCCTCTAACCACTAGGCTACCTGCTCTAACCACTAGGCTACCTGCTCTAACCACTAGGCTGTCTACCACCCCATTAGAGTTCAAGAAGAGTTAAGAAAATGTTTAGCAAATAAGCTAAAGTAAAAAGTAACACAATAAAATGACAATAAAGAGGCTTTATACAGGGGGTACCGCTATCGAGTCAGTGTGGAGGCTATATACAGGGGGTACCGCTATCGAGTCAGTGTGGAGGCTATATACAGGGGGTACCTGTACAGAGTCAATGTGGAGGCTATATACAGGGGGTACCGCTATTGAGTCAGTGTGGAGGCTATATACAGGGTGTACCGCTATCGAGTCAGTGTGGAGGCTATATACAGTGTGTACCGGTATCGAGTCAGTGTGGAGGCTATATACAGGGGGTACCGCTATCGAGTCAGTGTGGAGGCTACATACAGGGGGTACTGAGTCAGTGTGGAGGCTATATACAGGGGATACTGAGTCAATGTGGAGGCTATATACAGGGGGTACTGAGTCAGTGTGGAGGCTATATACAGGGGGTACCGGTATCGAGTCAAGGTGGAGGCTATATACAGGGGGTACCGAGTCAATGTGGAGGCTATATACAGGGGGTTCAGGTTAGTTGAGGTAATTTGTACATGTAGGTAGGGGTGAAGTGACTATGCATAGACAGATAATAAACAGAGTAGCAGCAGTGGTGTACAAAACAAATGGAGGAAGAGGGGGGGTGGGGGGGTCAATGTAAATAGTCTGGTGGCCATTTTGATTCATTGTTCAGGATTCTTATGGGTTTGGGGGGTAGAAGCTGTTGAGGAGCCTTTTGGGTTGGGGGGGATCGAAGCTGTTGAGGAGTCTTATGGACCTTGACTTGGCGCTCCAGCACAGCTTGCACATGCGGTAGCAAGAGAGAAATCAGTCTATGACTTGGGTGACTGGAGTTTCTTAAAAACTGTTGGTCCTTCCTCTGACACCTCCTGGTATATTGTTCCATTAAGAACGATCCCACATCTAGAAAAGGCACTTGAAAACATTTGAAAAAAATGTTGTTTTATCTTGACGGTAAAACCTCAACACTAAAGTTGTTCTTTTTTTTTGCAGCTTTGAAATAGTTCCCTCTAAAGAGGACGAATCACAACTCTATCAATAACCTTATAATAGAACAGCTGATTGGCTGATTGCCGGGGGCGCAGGGTAGCCTAGTGGTTAGAGCGTTGGGCTAGTAACCCCAAAGGTTGCAAGTTCGAATCCCATAGCTGACAAGGTACAAATCTGTCCCTGAACAAGGCAGAACGACAGATTTGTTCCCAGGCCGTCATTGTATAATAAGAATTTGTTCTTGACTTGCCTCGTTAAATAAAGGTTAAGGTTAATAAAGGTTAAATAAATAAAACATTTTATGTAGATGACAACCAGATGCTTAATTTGACTCCAAAGAGGGAAGTGGCCACAATGGGCTTCTTAAAGTGGCCACAATGGGCTTTTAAAGTGGCCACAATGGGCTTCTTAAAGTGGCCACAATGGGCTTCTTAAAGTGGCCAAATGGGCTTCTTAAAGTGGCCAATGGGCTTTTAAAGTGGCCACAATGGGCTTCTTAAAGTGGCCACAATGGGCTTCTTAAAGTGGCCACAATGGGCTTCTTAAAGTGGCCACAATGGGCTTCTTAAAGTGGCCACAATGGGCTTCTTAAAGTGGCCACAGTGGGCTTCTTAAAGTGGCCACAGTGGGCTTCTTAAAGTGGCCACAGTGGGCTTCTTAAAGTGGCCACAGTGGGCTTCTTAAAGTGGCCACAGTGGGCTTCTTAAAGTGACCACAGTGGGCTTTTAAAGTGGCCACAGTGGGCTTCTTAAAGTGGCCACAGTGGGCTTCTTAAAGTGGCCACAGTGGGCTTCTTAAAGTGGCCACAGTGGGCTTCTTAAAGTGGCCACAGTGGGCTTCTTAAAGTGGCCACAGTGGGCTTCTTAAAGTGGCCACAGTGGGCTTCTTAAAGTGGCCACAGTGGGCTTCTTAAAGTGGCCACAGTGGGCTTCTTAAAGTGGCCACAGTGGGCTTCTTAAAGTGGCCACAGTGGGCTTCTTAAAGCGGCCACAGTGGGCTTCTTAAAGCGGCCACAGTGGGCTTCTTAAAGCGGCCACAGTGGGCTTCTTAAAGCGGCCACAGTGGGCTTCTTAAAGCGGCCATACGTGGGCTTCTTAAAGCGGCCATACGTGGGCTTCTTAAAGCGGCCATACGTGGGCTTCTTAAGTTACGCTGTGTAAACAGTCTTCACATTTATGAGTTAGCACAATAGAATCGCTTTTAACAGAGAGTCATTTTGAATTGATTCAGAACACCAATTCAGTTCTCTCATTAACCTGGCTCTTCAATAAAGAGTCATTTTGAAATTATTCAGAACACCAAGTCAGTTCTCTCATTAAACCTGGCTCTTCAATAAAGAGTCACCTTGAATTGATTCAGAACACTAACATCAATACTGTCATTAACCTGACTCTTCAATAAAGAGTCACCTTGAATTGATTCAGAATCAAATCAAATCAAATTTATTTATATAGCCCTTCGTACATCAGCTGATATCTCAAAGTGCTGTACAGAAACCCAGCCTAAAACCCCAAACAGCAAACAATGCAGGTGTAAAAGCACGGTGGCTAGGAAAACTCCCTAGAAAGGCCAAAACCTAGGAAGAAACCTAGAGAGGAACCGGGCTATGTGGGTGGCCAGTCCTCTTCTGGCTGTGCCGGGTAGAGATTATAACAGAACATGACCAAGATGTTCAAATGTTCATAAATGACCAGCATGGTCAAATAATAATAAGGCAGAACAGTTGAAACTGGAGCAGCAGCACAGTCAGGTGGACTGGGGACAGCAAGGAGCCATCATGTCAGGTAGTCCTGGGGCACGGTCCTAGGGCTCAGGTCCTCCGAGAGAGAGAAAGAAAGAGAGAATTAGAGAGAGCATATGTGGGGTGGCCAGTCCTCTTCTGGCTGTGCCGGGTGGAGATTATAACAGAACGTGGCCAAGATGTTCAAATGTTCATAAATGACCAGCATCGTTGAATAATAGTAAGGCAGAACAGTTGAAACTGGAGCAGGAGCATGGCCAGGTGGACTGGGGACAGCAAGGAGTCCTCATGTCAGGTAGTCCTGGGACATGGTCCTAGGGCCCAGGCCAGTTGAAACTGGAGCAGCAGCATGGCCAGGTGGACTGGGGACAGCAAGGAGTCATCATGTCAGGTAGTCCTGGGGCATGGTCCTAGGGCTCAGGTCCTCCGAGAGAGAGAAAGAAAGAGAGAAGGAGAGAATTAGAGAACGCACACTTAGATTCACACAGGACACCTGAATAGGACAGGAGAAGTACTCCAGATAAACAAACTGACCCTAGCCCCCCGACACATAAACTACTGCAGCATAAATACTGGAGGCTGAGACAGGAGGGGTCAGGAGACACTGTGGCCCCATCCGAGGACACCCCCGGACAGGGCCAAACAGGAAGGATATAACCCCACCCACTTTGCCAAAGCACAGCCCCCACACCACTAGAACACTAACATCAATACTGTCATTAACCTGACTCTTCAATAAAGAGTCATTTTGAAATGATTCAGAACTGTTGGTTAAGGGCTGGTCAGTCAGCATTTCACTGTGAGGTCTACTACACCTGTTGGTTAAGGGCTGGTCAGTAAGCATTTCACTGTGAGGTCTACTACACCTGTTGGTTAAGGGCTGGTCAGTCAGCATTTCACTGTGAGGTCTACACCTGTTGGTTAAGGGCTGGTCAGTAAGCATTTCACTGTGAGGTCTACTAAAGCGTCTGCTAAATGGCATATATTATTATATATTACTACACCTGTTGTATTCAGCATTTCACTGTGAGGTCTACTACACCTGTTGTATTCAGCATTTCACTGTGAGGTCTACTACACCTGTTGTATTCAGCATTTCACTGTGAGGTCTACTACACCTGTTGTATTCAACATGTGACAAATGCTATTTGATTTGATTTACAGCAGGTCTAGTTAGATTTAACTGAGAAAGCATCAAAGTAATGTGTTTTCAAATGTTACTGTGTCAGTTTGGACACACAGATACTTAGCTCATAATTTGTGGAGAACTGTTCCTTGATGGACAGGCTATTGTACCACACACAGAGATATTTTCCTTTATTCAGGACATTTAGAATGACAGCACATTACAGAGTAGCCTTATTATTATTAGTAGTAGCCTAATGGGATTATTCACAAAATTATCTGGTGATCAGGTTATGAAATGTCATGACAAAGACATTTTAGTTTCCATGTTTCACCTGAAATATTAAATTATTTATAGTTCTAGGTCTGTGTTGTTGTTAGGGGTCCTACAGTAGGTCTGTGTTGTAAGTTAGGGGTCCTACAGTAGGTCTGTGTTGTAAGTTATGGGTCCTACAGTAGGTCTATGTTGTTATTAGGTGAAGTTATGGGTCCTACAGTAGGTTGTTGTAAGTTATGGGTCCTACAGTAGGTCTATGTTGTATGTTATGGGTCCTACAGTAGGTCTATGTTGTAAGTTATGGGTCCTACAGTAGGTCTATGTTGTAAGTTATGGGTCCTACAGACATTTACATTACATTTAAGTCATTTAGCAGACGCTCTTATCCAGAGCGACTTACAAATTGGTGCATTCACCTTATGACATCCAGTGGAACAGTCACTTTACAATAGTGCATCTAAATCTTAAAGGGGGGTGAGAGGGATTACTTATCCTATCCTAGGTATTCCTTAAAGAGGTGGGGTTTCAGGTGTCTCCGGAAGGTGGTGATTGACTCCGCTGTCCTGGCGTCGTGAGGGAGTTTGTTCCACCATTGGGGGCCAGGGCAGCGAACAGTTTTGACTGGGCTGAGCGGGAGCTGTACTTCCTCAGTGGTAGGGAGGCGAGCAGGCCAGAGGTGGATGAACGCAGTGCCCTTGTTTGGGTGTAGGGCCTGATCAGAGCCTGGAGGTACTGAGGTGCCGTTCCCCTCGCAGCTCCGTAGGCAAGCACCATGGTCTTGTAGCGGATGCGAGCTTCAACTGGAAGCCAGTGGAGAGAACGGAGGAGTGGGGTGACGTGAGAGAACTTGGGAAGGTTGAACACCAGACGGGCTGCGGCGTTCTGGATGAGTTGAAGGGGTTTAATGGCACAGGCAGGGAGCCCAGCCAACAGCGAGTTGCAGTAATCCAGACGGGAGATGACAAGTGCCTGGATTAGGACCTGCGCCGCTTCCTGTGTGAGGCAGGGTCGTACTCTGCGGATGTTGTAGAGCATGAACCTACAGGAACGGGCCACCGCCTTGATGTTGGTTGAGAACGACAGGGTGTTGTCCAGGATCACACCAAGGTTCTTAGCGCTCTGGGAGGAGGACACAATGGAGTTGTCAACCGTGATGGCGAGATCATGGAACGGGCAGTCCTTCCCCGGGAGGAAGAGCAGCTCCGTCTTGCCGAGGTTCAGCTTGAGGTGGTGATCCGTCATCCACACTGATATGTCTGCCAGACATGCAGAGATGCGATTCGCCACCTGGTCATCAGAAGGGGGAAAGGAGAAGATTAGTTGTGTGTCGTCTGCATAGCAATGATAGGAGAGACCATGTGAGGTTATGACAGAGCCAAGTGACTTGGTGTATAGCGAGAATAGGAGATGTTGTAAGTTATGGGTCTTACAGTAGGTCTATGTTGTAAGTTATGGGTCTTACAGTAAGTCTATGTTGTAAGTTATGGGTCCTACAGTAGGTCTATGTTGTAAGTTATGGGTCCTACAGTAGGTCTATGTTGTAAGTTATGGGTCCTACAGTAGGTCTATGTTGTAAGTTAGGGGTCTTACAGTAGGTCTATGTTGTAAGTTATGGGTCCTACAGTAGGTCTATGTTGTTATTAGGTGAAGTTATGGGTCCTACAGTAGGTCTGTGTTGTAAGTTATGGATCCTACAGTAGGTCTATGTTGTTGTTAGGTGAAGTTATGGGTCCTACAGTAGGTCTGTTGTTAGTTAGGGGTCTTACAGTAGGTCTATGTTGTAAGTTATGGGTCCTACAGTAGGTCTGTGTTGTCAGTTATGGGTCCTACAAAGTTATGGGTCCTACAGTAGGTCTGTGTTTTCAGTTATGGGTCCTACAGTAGGTCTATGTTGTAAGTTATGGGTCCTACAGTAGGTCTGTGTTGTAAGTTAGGGGTCCTACAGTAGGTCTATGTTGTAAGTTATGGGTCCTACAGTAGGTATGTGTTATTAGGTGAAGTTATGGGTGCTACAGTAGGTCTATGTTGTAAGTTATGGGTCCTACAGTAGGTCTATTTGTAAGTCGCTCTGGATAAGAGCGTCTGCTAAATGACTTAAATGTAATGTAAATGTCTATGTTGTAAGTTAGGGGTCCTACAGTAGGTCTATGTTGTAAGTTATGGGTCCTACAGTAGGTCTATGTTGTAAGTTATGGGTCCTACAGTAGGTCTATGTTGTAAGTTATGGGTCCTACAGTAGGTATGTGTTGTAAGTTAGGGGTCCTACAATAGGTCTATGTTGTAAGTTAGGGGTCCTACAATAGGTCTATGTTGTAAGTTAGGGGTCCTACAGTAGGTCTATGTTGTAAGTTATGGGTCCTACAGTAGGTTAATGTTGTAAGTTATGGGTCCTACAGTAGGTCTATGTTGTTAGTTATGGGTCCTACAGTAGGTCTATGTTGTTATTAGGTGAAGTTATGGGTCCTACAGTAGGTCTATGTTGTAAGTTATGGGTCCTACAGTAGGTCTATGTTGTATGTTATGGGTCCTACAGTAGGTCTATGTTGTATGTTATGGGTCCTACAGTAGGTCTATGTTGTAAGTTATGTGTCCTACAGTAGGTCTATGTTGTAAGTTATGGGTCCTACAGTAGGTCTATGTTGTTATTAGGTGAAGTTATGGGTCCTACAGTAGGTCTATGTTGTAAGTTAGGGGTCCTACAGTAGGTCTATGTTGTTGTTAGGTGAAGTTATGGGTCCTACAGTAGGTCTGTGTTGTAAGTTATGGGTCCTACAGTAGGTCTGTGTTGTAAGTTATGGGTCCTACAGTAGGTCTATGTTGTTATTAGGTGAAGTTATGGGTCCTACAGTAGGTCTATGTTGTAAGTTATGGGTCCTACAGTAGATCCATGATGTCATCTGAGACCATTCAACAGTCTCGATTTACCAGGTTATTACTGCTAGACAATAAACCTTTTTGGTGGGTTGTCATAGACTTACAATTGTTGTTTTGAGTATTTCATTTAACATTACATTTAAGTCATTTAGCAGACGCTCTTATCCAGAGCGACTTACAAATTGGTGCATTCACCTTATGACATCCAGTGGGACAGTCACTTAACAATAGTGCATCTAAAACTTAGGGGGGGTGGGGTGAGAGGGATTACTTAACCTATCCTAGGTATTCCTTAAAGAGGTGGGGTTTCAGGTGTCTCCGGAAGGTGGTGATTGACTCCGCTGTCCTGGCGTCGTGAGGGAGTTTGTTCCACCATTGGGGGGCCAGGGCAGCGAACAGTTTTGACTGGGCTGAGCGGGAGCTGTACTTCCTCAGTGGTAGGGAGGCGAGCAGGCCAGAGGTGGATGAACGCAGTGCCCTTGTTTGGGTGTAGGGCCTGATCAGAGCCTGGAGGTACTGAGGTGCCGTTCCCCTCACAGCTCCGTAGGCAAGCACCATGGTCTTGTAGCGGATGCGAGCTTCAACTGGAAGCCAGTGGAGAGAACGGAGGAGCGGGGTGACGTGAGAGAACTTGGGAAGGTTGAACACCAGACGGGCTGCGGCGTTCTGGATGAGTTGAAGGGGTTTAATGGCACAGGCAGGGAGCCCAGCCAACAGCGAGTTGCAGTAATCCAGACGGGAGATGACAAGTGCCTGGATTAGGACCTGCGCCGCTTCCTGTGTGAGGCAGGGTCGTACTCTGCGGATGTTGTAGAGCATGAACCTACAGGAACGGGCCACCGCCTTGATGTTAGTTGAGAACGACAGGGTGTTGTCCAGGATCACGCCAAGGTTCTTGGCGCTCTGGGAGGAGGACACAATGGAGTTGTCAACCGTGATGGCGAGATCATGGAACGGGCAGTCCTTCCCCGGGAGGAAGAGCAGCTCCGTCTTGCCGAGGTTCAGCTTGAGGTGGTGATCCGTCATCCACACTGATATGTCTGCCAGACATGCAGAGATGCGATTCGCCACCTGGTCATCAGAAGGGGGAAAGGAGAAGATTAATTGTGTGTCGTCTGCATAGCAATGATAAGAGAGACCATGTGAGGTTATGACAGAGCCAAGTGACTTGGTGTATAGGAGAATAGGAGAGGGCCAAGAACAGAGCCCTGGGGACACCAGTGGTGAGAGCGCGTGGTGAGGAGACAGATTCTCGCCACGCCACCTGGTAGGAGCGACCTGTCAGGTAGGACGCAATCCAAGCGTGGGCCGCGCCGGAGATGCCCAACTCGGAGAGGGTGGAGAGGAGGATCTGATGGTTCACAGTATCGAAGGCAGCCGATAGATCTAGAAGGATGAGAGCAGAGGAGAGAGAGTTAGCTTTAGCAGTGCGGAGCGCCTCCGTGATACAGAGGAGAGCAGTCTCAGTTGAATGACTAGTCTTGAAACCTGACTGATTTGGATCAAGAAGGTCATTCAGAGAGAGATAGCGGGAGAGCTGGCCAAGGACAGCACGTTCAAGAGTTTTGGAGAGAAAAGAAAGAAGGGATACTGGTCTGTAATTGTTGACATCGGAGGGATCGAGTGTAGGTTTTTTCAGAAGGGGTGCAACTCTCGCTCTCTTGAAGACGGAAGGGACGTAGCCAACGGTCAGGGATGAGTTGATGAGCGAGGTGAGGTAAGGGAGAAGGTCTCCTGAAATGGTCTGGAGAAGAGAGGAGGGGATAGGGTCAAGCGGGCAGGTTGTTGGGCGGCCGGCCGTCACAAGACGCGAGATTTCATCTGGAGAGAGAGGGGAGAAAGAGGTCAGAGCACAGGGTAGGGCAGTGTGAGCAGAACCAGCGGTGTCGTTTGACTTAGCAAACGAGGATCGGATGTCGTCGACCTTCTTTTCAAAATGGTTGACGAAGTCATCTGCAGAGAGGGAGGAGGGGGGGAGGGGGCGGAGGATTCAGGAGAGAGGAGAAGGTGGCAAAGAGCTTCCTAGGGTTAGAGGCAGCAGCTTGGAATTTAGCGTGGTAGAAAGTGGCTTTAGCAGCAGAGACAGAGGAGGAAAATGTAGAGAGGAGGGAGTGAAAGGATGCCAGGTCCGCAGGGAGGCGAGTTTTCCTCCATTTCCGCTCGGCTGCCCGGAGCCCTGTTCTGTGAGCTCGCAATGAGTCATCGAGCCACGGAGCGGGAGGGGAGGACCGAGCCGGCCTGGAGGATAGGGGACATAGAGAGTCAAGGGATGCAGAGAGGGAGGAGAGGAGGGTTGAGGAGGCAGAATCAGGAGATAGGTGGGAGAAGGTTTGAGCGGAGGGAAGAGATGATAGGATGGAAGAGGAGAGAGTAGCGGGGGAGAGAGAGCGAAGGTTGGGACGGCGCGATACCATCCGAGTAGGGGCAGTGTGGGAGGTGTTGGATGAGAGCGAGAGGGAAAAGGATACAAGGCAGTGGTCGGAGACTTGGAGGGGAGTTGCAATGAGGTTAGTGGAAGAACAGCATCTAGTAAAGATGAGGTCGAGCGTATTGCCTGCCTTGTGAGTAGGGGGAAGGTGAGAGGGTGAGGTCAAAAGAGGAGAGGAGTGGAAAGAAGGAGGCAGAGAGGAAAGAGTCAAAGGTAGACGGGGGAGGTTAAAGTCGCCCAGAACTGTGAGAGGTGAGCCGTCCTCAGGAAAGGAGCTTATCAAGGCATCAAGCTCATTGATGAACTCTCCGAGGGAACCTGGAGGGCGATAAATGATAAGGATGTTAAGCTTGAAAGGGCTAGTAACTGTGACAGCATGGAATTCAAAGGAGGCGATAGACAGATGGGTAAGGGAGAAAGAGAGAATGACCACTTGGGAGAGATGAGGATCCCGGTGCCACCACCCCGCTGACCAGACGCTCCTCGGGGTGTGCGAGAACACGGGGCGGACGAAGAGAGAGCAGTAGGAGTAGCAGTGTTGTCTGTGGTGATCCATGTTTCCGTCAGGGCCAAGAAGTCGAGGGACTGGAGGGAGGCATAGGCTGAGATGAACTCTGCCTTGTTGACCGCAGATTGGCAGTTCCAGAGGCTACCGGAGACCTGAACTCCACGTGGGTCGTGCGCGCTGGGACCACCAAAGTAGGGTGGCCGCGGCCACGCGGTGAGGAGCGTTTGTATGGTCTGTGCAGAGAGGAGAGAACAGGGATAAACCGACACATAGTTGACAGGCTACAGAAGAGGCTACGCTAATGCAAAGGAGATTGGAATGACAAGTGGACTACACGTCTCGAATGTTCAGAAAGTTAAGCTACGTAGCAAGAATCTTATTGACTAAAATGATTAAAATGATACAGTACTGCTGAAGTAGGCTAGCTGGCAGTGGCTGCGTTGTTGACACTACACTAATCAAGTCGTTCCGTTGAGTGTAATAGTTTCTGCAGTGTTGCTATTCGGGGCTAGCAGGCTAGCTAGCAGTGTTGTTTACGTTACGTTGCGTTAAAAGAACGACAATAGATGGCTAGCGAACCTAGAAAATCGCTCTAGACTACACAATTATCTTTGATACAAAGACGGCTATGTAGCTAGCTAAGTAGCTAGCTACGATCAAACAAATCAAACCGTTGTACTGTAATGAAAATGAAGTGAAAATGTGATACAACCTGTGAATGCGACCGGGTAGTTGAGTTCTATACAGAAGACGTTGGCTAGCGTTGGCTAGCTGTTGGCTAGCTAGCAGAGTCACCTACGTTAAGGACGACAAATAGCTGGCTAGCTAACCTCGGTAAATTAAGATAATCACTCTAAGACTACACACTCTAAACCTAAACAACACAATTATCTTGGATACGATGATACGATGATACGAAGACAGCAAAGACAGCTATGTAGCTAGCTAACACTAAACTAATCAAGTCGTTCAGTTGAGTGTAACAGTTTCTCCAGTGCAGCTAATCATTCTCTAAGAGTATTTGGTTGTGATAATTGCAAAATATGTATTTTGGATGCAGCAGTTGTTAGCTTAAATGCTAATGCTAGGCTGGAAGCATAGCTGTTAGCTAGAATGCTAAAGCTTATTGACATAGGCTGGTAGCAAAGCTGTTAGCTTGAATGCTAATGCTAGGCTGGGAGCAAAGCCGTTAGCTAGAATGCTAACGCTTATTGACATAGGCTGGTAGCAAAGTGGTTAGCTTGAATGCTAATGCTAGGCTGGTAGCATAGCCGTTAGCTAGAATGCTAACGCCTATTGACATAGGCTGTTAGCAAAGCTGTTAGCTAGAATGCTAACGCTTATTGACATAGGCTGGTTGCAAAGCTGTTAGCTAGAATGCTAACGCTTATTGACTTAGGCTGGTAGCAAAGCTGTTAGCTAGAATGCTAATGCTAGGCTGGTAGCAAAGCTGTTAGCTGGAATGCTAGCGCTTATTGACATAGACTGGTTGCAAAGCTAGCCAAAGAGCTTTTTACTGGTTGAAATTAAAGTAGTTTTTTAAGTATAAAGCAGTTGATTTGAAACAATGGCACAAACGAGCCTTTACCATTATAATCCAAACGTAGTGTGAAATTCACTCACAAGCAACCTGTAAATGGAGGCTATTTTTGCTGTCAGTCTATGATAACTCCCCTGAGTTTTCCCCCACTGTGGTGAATTAGCACCTAGGTTTTTTACAGCTGTATTAACTAGAATAATCCACTACATACTACCGTGAGAAAGAAATCAAGACACTGTGGCTGTTTTTGCTCACTCGAATGTCCTTAAGATAGTTTTCAAGTAAGTTTTGTAAAAGCATTTTTAAAGATTTCATTACAGACTTAAATTGTTATAAAACATCACGGGCAATCAAATCAAATCAAATTTATTTATAAATATATTCTTATATCAGCTGATGTCTCAAAGTGCTGTACAGAAACCCAGCCTAAAACCCCAAACAGCAAGCAATGCAGGTGTAGAAGCACGGTGGCTAGGAAAACTCCCTAGAAAGGCCAAAACCTAGGAAGAAACCTAGAGAGGAACCAGGCTATGTGGGCTGGCCAGTCCTCTTCTGGCTTTGCCGGGTGGAGATTATAACAGAACATGACCAAGATGTTCAAATGTTCATAAATGACCAGCATGGTCAAATAATAAGAAACCAATCACCTTTTACCTCAAATAAACAGTGGATATTCGCTGTTGTGGGCCGTTAAGCCCTTTAACCATCTGTCTGACTTTGTTATTCACACAGGAGAGAGACGTGACTATAGTGGATCCTCTGGGGAGCTTCAACAACAGCATGACGCTGACGAGGCAGAGAAGAATCTCTCCACATCAGAACACCTCAAGAAACACCAACGGAAACACACAGGGAAGAAACCTCACTGCTGCCCTGACTGTGGGAAGAGTTACTCAAGATCAGATTCACTAAAACTTCACCAGAGAATTCACACAGATGATAAATCTCACTGCTGCTCTGACTGTGGGAAGAGACTTACCTCTTCGGCAGACCTTATAAGACACCAGAGAATCCATACAGGAGAGAAACCATATAGCTGTGATCAGTGTGGGAAGAGTTTTAATGTTCCAAGCAGCCTGAAAACACACCAGAGAATTCACACAGGAGAGAAGCCTTATAACTGTTGTCAATGTGGGAAGAGTTTTTCTTCATCTAGCCGTCTGACTATACACCAGAGAATACACACAGGAGAGAATCCTTATATCTGTGATCAATGTGGGATAAATTTTACTACATCTAGCCAGCTGTCTTTGCACCAGAGAACACACACAGGAGATAAGCCTTATAGCTGTAATCAATGTGGGAAGAGTTTTGCTCACTCACGCAGCATGACAGCACACCTGAGAATACACACTGGAGAGAAACCTCACTGTTGCTCTGACTGTGGGAAGGATTCCACTCTTCAGCAGACCTTAAAATACATCAGAGAATCCATACAGGAGAGAAACCTTATAGCTGCTCTGACTGTGGGAAGAGCTTTTCAAAATCATCTACATTACAATCACACCAGAGAATTCACACCGGAGAGAAACCTTATAGCTGCTCTGACTGTGGGAAGACCTTTTCAAAATCATCTACATTACAATCACACCAGAGAATTCACACTGGAGAGAAACCTTATAGCTGTTTTCAATGTGGGAAGAGTTTTACTGAATCTAGACGGCTAACTACACACCAGAGAACACACACCGGAGTGAAACCTTACCACTGCTCTGACTGTGGAAAGAGATTTGTTTCGTCAGGACATTTAAAATCACACCAGAGAACACACACAGGAGAGAAGCCTTATAGCTGTGATCAATGTGGGAAGAGCTTTACTCACTCAAGCAGCCTGACTATACACCAGAGAAAACACACAGGAGAGAAACCTTATAGCTGTGATCAATGTGGGAAGAGTTTTGTTACATCTAGCCAGCTGACTATACATCAGAGAACACACACAGGAGAGAAATCTCATAGCTGTGATCAATGTGGGAAGAGTTTTGTTACATCTAGCCGTTTGACAATACACCAGAGAACACACACAGGAGAGAAACCTTACAGCTGTGATCAATGTGGGAAGAGTTTTGTTACATCTAGTAATAATAATAATAATAATAGCAGTCTGACTATACACCAGAGAACACACACAGGAGAGAAACCTTATAGATGTGCTCAATGTGGGAAGTGTTTTACTACATCGAGCCATTTGACTATACACCAGAGAACACACACAGGACAGAATCCTTATAGTTGAAATCAATCTGGGAAGAATTTTACTCAGCCAAACTAGCTGATATCACACCAGAGAACACACACAGGAAATAAATATTGTAGCTGTGATCAATGTGACAAGAGATACTCTGGTAAAAAATATCTGATTAAACATCAGAAAATACATGGAGTTGTTTCATGATATCAATGAATTAATGTCATAATGTAGAATGTTGTAGAAGGGGTATTTTAACGATGTCATAATGTAGAATGTTGTAGAAGGGGTATTTTAACGATGTCATAATGTAGAATGTTGTAGAAGGGGTATTTTAACGATGTCATAATGTAGAATGTTATAGAAGGGGTATTTTAATGATGTCATAATGTAGAATGTTGTAGAAGGGGTATTTTAACGATGTCATAATGTAGAATGTTGTAGTAGGAGTATTTTAACGATGTCATAATGTAGAATGTTGTAGAAGGGGTATTTTAACAATGTCATAATGTAGAATGTTGTAGTAGGAGTATTTTAGTTAAACATGTCACAATGTAAAATATATATTGAGTGAGAGATCCTTCCTTCCCTTGTGCGCCTTCACTCCGGGTCTTTGTCCACTACTTAGTACACACAACCTACAGACAAGAACAGTATCCCACCCGCTTCAAGTGCACATCCCACATTTCTGAGGGATTTCCGTTCACACAATTTCTGAGACTGAAGCTCTTGTGTGTCGTAGTAAAACAAAGGCTGGAAATGTAGAGGGAGTTTGAGGCTCATCGCCCCCCCTCCCCCTGAAATAATGGCTTGATGATGCTCTCAGTAGAAATGTAGAGGGAGTTTGAGGCTCACCCCCCCTCCCCTAAAGGCTCATCCTCATCTTGAGGAGTCCTCCCTCTAGTCTTGATGCCATGTCCTCCCTCCAGTCTTGATGCCATGTCCTCCCTCCAGTCTTTACGTCCTCCCTCTAGTGTTGATGCCATGTCCTCCCTCTAGTCTTGATGCTATGTCCTCTCTAGTCTTGACGTCCTCCCTCTAGTCTTGATGCCATGTCCTCCCTTTAGTCTTGATGCCATGTCCTCCCTCTAGTCTTGATGCCATGTCCTCCCTTTAGTCTTGATGCCATGTCCTCCCTTTAGTCTTGATGCCATGTCCTCCCTTTAGTCTTGATGCCATGTCCTCCCTCTAGTCTTGACATCCTCCCTTTAGTCTTGATGCCATGTCCTCCCTCTAGTCTTGATGTCCTCCCTCTAGTCTTGATGTCCTCCCTCTAGTCTTGATGTCCTCCCTCTAGTCTTGATGCCATGTCCTCCCTCTAGTCTTGATGCCATGTCCTCCCTCTAGTCTTGATGCCATGTCCTCCCTCTAGTCTTGATGCCATGTCCTCCCTCTAGTCTTGATGCCATGTCCTCCCTCTCGTCTTGATGTCCTCCCTCTCGTCTTGATGTCGTCCCTCTAGTCTTGATGCCATGTCCTCCCTCTAGTGGTTCTCAGAGGCCCGTCTCCTCCATGTCCTTCTGTTCAGCAGATAAACCTTCACGTCTTGGTCATCTTGAACTTAGTCTTCCCACCCAGAATGCAGGTGGATGTTCTATTTAAAAACTCTCCACCCATCAGGCGTGAATGAAGAATTGTTATTTGAGTGTTGTCTGTATATTGCCTGTTATTAGTGTTCCATACCTCCCTCTAGTGGGGCCTCTATCTTCCTACCATCCGGTTTTATTTGTTCTGAGGAAACGTTCCCATTTATAAGCAACACATGTTTCTCTGTCCGCTTTTCTTTATTTGGTATATAATGTAGAGCATGCATTCTGTTGTACTAGGTACTGATTTATAGATGTTCTGATGTGTTTTCTTGGCACCATCATGTGACGTGTAATTATCATTGAAATAGAAGCCTGGGTTCTATACACAGTGATGATGGCCTGAGATCATGTAATTATCATTGAAATAGAAGCCTGGGGCCTATACACAGTGACGATGGCCTGAGATCATGTAATTATCATTGAAATAGAAGCCTGGGGCCTTTACACAGTGATGATGGCCTGAGATCATGTAATTATCATTGAAATAGAAGCCTGGGTTCTATACACACTGATGATGGCCTGAGATCACGTGACATGTAATTATCATTAAAATAGAAGCCTGGGGCCTATTGACACTGATGATGGCCTGAGATCATGTAATTATCATTGAAATAGAAGCCTGGGGCCTATACACAGTGATGATGGCCTGAGATCATGTAATTATCATTGAAATAGAAGCCTGGGGCCTATACACACTGATGATGGCCTGAGATCATGTAATTATCATTGAAATAGAAGCCTGGGGCCTATACACAGTGATGATGGCCTGAGATCATGTAATTATCATTGAAATAGAAGCCTGGGGCCTATACACTGATGATGGCCTGAGATCATGTAATTATCATTGAAATAGAAGCCTGGGGCCTATACACAGTGATGATGGCCTGAGATCATGTAATTATCATTGAAATAGAAGCCTGGGGCCTATACACAGTGATGATGGCCTGAGATCATGTAATTATCATTGAAATAGAAGCCTGGGGCCTATACACAGTGATGATGGCCTGAGATCATGTAATTATCATTGAAATAGAAGCCTGGGGCCTATACACAGTGATGATGGCCTGAGATCATGTAATTATCATTGAAATAGAAGCCTGGGGCCTATACACACTGATGATGGCCTGAGATCATGTAATTATCATTGAAATAGAAGCCTGGGGCCTATACACAGTGATGATGGCCTGAGATCATGTAATTATCATTGAAATAGAAGCCTGGGGCCTATACACAGTGATGATGGCCTGAGATCATGTAATTATCATTGAAATAGAAGCCTGGGGCCTATACACAGTGACGATGGCCTGAGATCATGTAATTATCATTGAAATAGAAGCCTGGGGCCTATACACACTGACGATGGCCTGAGATCATGTAATTATCATTGAAATAGAAGCCTGGGGCCTATACACACTGATGATGGCCTGAGATCATGTAATTATCATTGAAATAGAAGCCTGGGGCCTATACACAGTGATGATGGCCTGAGATCATGTAATTATCATTGAAATAGAAGCCTGGGGCCTATACACAGTGATGATGGCCTGAGATCATGTAATTATCATTGAAATAGAAGCCTGGGGCCTATACACAGTGATGATGGCCTGAGATCATGTAATTATCATTGAAATAGAAGCCTGGGGCCTATACACAGTGATGATGGCCTGAGATCATGTAATTATCATTGAAATAGAAGCCTGGGGCCTATACACAGTGATGATGGCCTGAGATCATGTAATTATCATTGAAATAAAAGCCTGGGGCCTATACACACTGATGATGGCCTGAGATCATGTAATTATCATTGAAATAGAAGCCTGGGGCCTATACACAGTGATGATGGCCTGAGATCATGTAATTATCATTGAAATAGAAGCCTGGGGCCTATACACAGTGATGATGGCCTGAGATCATGTAATTATCATTGAAATAGAAGCCTGGGGCCTATACACAGTGATGATGGCCTGAGATCATGTAATTATCATTGAAATAGAAGCCTGGGGCCTATACACAGTGATGATGGCCTGAGATCATGTAATTATCATTGAAATAGAAGCCTGGGGCCTATACACAGTGATGATGGCCTGAGATCATGTAATTATCATTGAAATAGAAGCCTGGGGCCTATACACAGTGATGATGGCCTGAGATCATGTAATTATCATTGAAATAGAAGCCTGGGGCCTATACACAGTGATGATGGCCTGAGATCATGTAATTATCATTGAAATAGAAGCCTGGGGCCTATACACAGTGACGATGGCCTGAGATCATGTAATTATCATTGAAATAGAAGCCTGGGGCCTATACACAGTGACGATGGCCTGAGATCATGTAATTATCATTGAAATAGAAGCCTGGGGCCTATACACAGTGATGATGGCCTGAGATCATGTAATTATCATTGAAATAGAAGCCTGGGGCCTATACACAGTGATGATGGCCTGAGATCATGTAATTATCATTGAAATAGAAGCCTGGGGCCTATACACACTGATGATGGCCTGAGATCATGTAATTATCATTGAAATAGAAGCCTGGGGCCTATACACACTGATGATGGCCTGAGATCATGTAATTATCATTGAAATAGAAGCCTGGGGCCTATACACAGTGATGATGGCCTGAGATCATGTAATTATCATTGAAATAGAAGCCTGGGGCCTATACACAGTGATGATGGCCTGAGATCATGTAATTATCATTGAAATAGAAGCCTGGGGCCTATACACAGTGACGATGGCCTGAGGACCAAACTGTTCTTTTCTTTTCATCTTTTATTTAGGCACCTTCTTGTATGATTATATATGCTTTGGGCAGTTTCAATAAATATCTCAAAGTCAGATGGCTAGATCTTTATTTGACTGTTTAGGATCTTTGTTGTGACAGGGTCTCTTATCTCTCCCAACAATTCTCTCTCAATAAATATCCAAAAGTCAATGGCTAGATCTTTATTTGATTTTAGGAAAGAGGGTTACTCCCATTGATTTTAAAGAGTTACTATTGATTTTTTTTTTTAAAGTGTTGCGTTCCACTTACCGCGTTGGTGACCCACTTGAAACAAAAATGCAACACTTCAAAATGTAGCGATCTGTTTTCTACGACTTGTTCTCTGACCAGGGATGTTGTCCTCTGACCAGGGATGTTGTCCTCTGACCAGGGATGTTGTCCTCTAACCAGCGATGTTGTCCTCTAACCAGGGATGTTGTCCTCTAACCAGTGATGTTGTCCTCTAACCAGTGATGTTGTCCTCTAGCCAGGGATGTTGTCCTCTAGCCAGGGATGTTGTCCTCTAGCCAGGGTGTCTAGCCAGGATGTCCTCTAATCAGTGATGTTGTCCTCTAACCAGTGATGTTGTCCTCTAACCAGGGATGTTGTCCTCTAACCAGGGATGTTGTCCTCTAACCAGTGATGTTGTCCTCTAACCAGTGATGTTGTCCTCTAACCAGTGATGTTATCCTCTAACCAGGATGTTGTCCTGACCAGGATGTTGTCCTCTGACCAGGATGTTGTCCTCTGACCAGGGATGTTGTCCTCTGACCAGGGATGTTGTCCTCTGACCAGGGATGTTGTCCTCTGACCAGGGATGTTGTCCTCTAACCAGGGATGTTGTCCTCTAACCATGGATGTTGTCCTCTAACCAGGGATGTTGTCCTCTAACCAGGAATGTTGTCCTCTAACCAGTGATGTTGTCCTCTAACCAGTGATGTTGTCCTCTAACCAGTGATGTTGTCCTCTAACCAGTGATGTTGTCCTCTAACCAGGGATGTTGTCCTCTAACCAGGGATGTTGTCCTCTAACCAGGGATGTTGTCCTCTAACCAGGGATGTTGTCCTCTAACCAGGGATGTTGTCCTCTAACCAGTGATGTTGTCCTCTAACCAGGGATGTGCACATTACTCCCAGATTCCGTGTGGTTTTTGAGCTGTTAGTTTTAACAGGACGGAAAACCTCATCTCCCTCCTCTCGGCACGATTGATTTCAACACGATATCGATGCGAGTGATGACAAATAAGTGTTGCGTTCCATTTATTTTAGCGACCCGTATCGGTGAGTTATGGCCTCTTGTCAAAACAACAGCGTTTTTGGTGCTTGGACAGTTAAAAAAATATATATATACAAGCAATATGAATCCTATTGTGTTTGTGTAGATAGTACATTTTATATTTAGGTTTTCAATATATCACAAACTGTTTCTGCATATTGGTTATTGATTTGGACACGTTAAAACTGTTTTGACGTTGGGGCTATCCCGTCTAGCAACATGTCATTGGACAGAAGACTATCCCATCTAGCAACATGTCATTGGACAGAAGACTATCCCATCTAGCAACATGTCATTGGACAGAAGACTATCCCATCTAGCAACATGTCATTGGACAGAAGACTATCCCATCTAGCAACATGTCATTGGACAGAAGACTATCCCGTCTAGCAACATGTCATTGGACAGAAGACTATCCCATCTAGCAACATGTCATTGGACAGAAGACTATCCCATCTAGCAACATGTCATTGGACAGAAGACTATCCCATCTAGCAACAAGTCATTGGACAGAAGACTATCCCGTCTAGCAACATGTCATTGGACAGAAGACTATCCCGTCTAGCAACATGTCATTGGACAGAAGACTATCCCGTCTAGCAACATGTCATTGGACAGAAGACTATCCCGTCTAGCAACATGTCATTGGACAGAAGACTATCCCTTCTAGCAACATGTCATTGGACAGAAGACTATCCCATCTAGCAACATGTCATTGGACAGAAGACTATCCCATCTAGCAACATGTCATTGGACAGAAGAATATCCCATCTAGCAACATGTCATTGGACAGAAGACTATCCCATCTAGCAACATGTCATTGGACAGAAGACTATCCCATCTAGCAACATGTCATTGGACAGAAGACTATCCCATCTAGCAACATGTCATTGGACAGAAGACTATCCCACCTAGCAACATGTCATTGGACAGAAGAATATCCCATCTTGGCCATGTTATGTTATAATCTCCACCCGGCACAGCCAGAAGAGGACGGGCCACCCCACATATGCTCTCTCTAATTCTCTCTTTCTTTCTGGTCAGGACCTGAGCCCTAGGACCATGCCCCAGGACTACCTACATCAGAATGGGGTCCCCGATCCACCTGACTGTGCTACTGCTCCAGTAATAATTATTATTCGACCATGCTGGTCATTTATGAACATTTGAACATCTTGGCCATGTTCTGTTATAATTCCACCCGGCACAGCCAGAAGAGGACAGGCCAAATAGCCTGGTTCCTCTCTAGGTTTCTTCCTAGGTTTTGGCCTATCTAGTTTTTCCTAGCCACTGGTCATTATACACCTGAATTGCTTGCTGTTTGGGGTTTTAGGCTGGGGGGCACTTTGAGATATCAATAAACTGGTATTATAAATACAGATTTGATCTGATCTAGCAACATGTCATTGGACAGAAGACTATCCCATCTAGCAACATGTCATTGGACAGAAGACTATCCCATCTAGCAACATGTCATTGGACAGAAGACTATCCCTTCTAGCAACATGTCATTGGACAGAAGACTATCCCTTAAACATGTCATTGGATAAAGACTATCCCAGAGTGTCATTGGACAGAAGACTATCCCATCTAGTAACATGTCATTGGACAGAAGACTGTCCCATCTAGCAACATGTCATTGGACAGAAGACTATCCCATCTAGCAACATGTCATTGGACAGAAGACTATCCCATCTAGCAACATGTCATTGGACAGAAGACTATCCCATCTAGCAACATGTCATTGGTCATATCTAGCAACATGTCATTGGACAGAAGACTATCCCGTAAACATGTATTGGATAAATATCCCATCTAGCAACATGTCTGGACAGAAGACTATCCCATCTAGAACATGTCATTGGACAGAAGACTATATAATAAACTGGTATTATAAATACAGAGTTCTGGTCAGTATCAGAATGGGGGGTGTATTAAACTGGTATTATAAATACAGAGTTCTGGTCAGTATCAGAATGGGGGGGTCTATAATAAACTGGTATTATAAATACAGAGTTCTGGTCAGTATCAGAATGGGGGGGGTGTATAATAAACTGGTATTATAAATACAGAGTTCTGGTCAGTATCAGAATGGGGGGGTCTATAATAAACTGGTATTATAAATACAGAGTTCTGGTCAGTATCAGAATGGGGGGTGTATAATAAACTGGTATTATAAATACAGAGTTCTGGTCAGTATCAGAATGGGGGGGGGTGTATAATAAACTGGTATTATAAATACAGAGTTCTGGTCAGTATCAGAATGGGGGGTGTATAATAAACTGGTATTATAAATACAGAGTTCTGGTCAGTATCAGAATGGGGGGTCTATAATAAACTGGTATTATAAATACAGAGTTCTGGTCAGTATCAGAATGGGGGGGTGTATAATAAACTGGTATTATAAATACAGAGTTCTGGTCAGTATCAGAATGGGGGGGTGTATAATAAACTGGTATTATAAATACAGAGTTCTGGTCAGTATCAGAATGGGGGGGTCTATAATAAACTGGTATTATAAATACAGAGTTCTGGTCAGTATCAGAATGGGGGGTGTATAATAAACTGGTATTATAAATACAGAGTTCTGGTCAGTATCAGAATGGGGGGTCTATAATAAACTGGTATTATAAATACAGAGTTCTGGTCAGTATCAGAATGGGGGGGGGTCTATAATAAACTGGTATTATAAATACAGAGTTCTGGTCAGTATCAGAATGGGGGGGTGTATAATAAACTGGTATTATAAATACAGAGTTCTGGTCAGTATCAGAATGGGGGTCTATAATAAACTGGTATTATAAATACAGAGTTCTGGTCAGTATCAGAATGGGGGGTCTATAATAAACTGGTATTATAAATACAGAGTTCTGGTCAGTATCAGAATGGGGGGTGTATAATAAACTGGTATTATAAATACAGAGTTCTGGTCAGTATCAGAATGGGGGGGGGGGTGTATAATAAACTGGTATTATAAATACAGAGTTCTGGTCAGTATCAGAATGGGGGGGGTCTATAATAAACTGGTATTATAAATACAGAGTTCTGGTCAGTATCAGAATGGGGGGGGGGTCAGTCTATAATAAACTGGTATTATAAATATAGAGTTCTGGTCAGTATCAGAATGGGGGGTCTATAATAAACTGGTATTATAAATACAGAGTTCTGGTCAGTATCAGAATGGGGGGGGTCTATAATAAACTGGTATTATAAATACAGAGTTCTGGTCAGTATCAGAATGGGGGGTGTATAATAAACTGGTATTATAAATACAGAGTTCTGGTCAGTATCAGAATGGGGGGGTGTATAATAAACTGGTATTATAAATACAGAGTTCTGGTCAGTATCAGAATGGGGGGTCTATAATAAACTGGTATTATAAATACAGAGTTCTGGTCAGTATCAGAATGGGGGGGTCTATAATAAACTGGTATTATAAATACAGAGTTCTGGTCAGTATCAGAATGGGGGGTGTATAATAAACTGGTATTATAAATACAGAGTTCTGGTCAGTATCAGAATGGGGGGGTATAATAAACTGGTATTATAAATACAGAGTTCTGGTCAGTATCAGAATGGGGGGGTGTATAATAAACTGGTATTATAAATACAGAGTTCTGGTCAGTATCAGAATGGGGGGGTGAACGGGGGTATAATAAACTGGTATTATAAATACAGAGTTCTGGTCAGTATCAGAATGGGGGGGGGTCTATAATAAACTGGTATTATAAATACAGAGTTCTGGTCAGTATCAGAATGGGGGGGTGTATAATAAACTGGTATTATAAATACAGAGTTCTGGTCAGTATCAGAATGGGGGGTCTATAATAAACTGGTATTATAAATACAGAGTTCTGGTCAGTATCAGAATGGGGGGGGTGTATAATAAACTGGTATTATAAATACAGAGTTCTGGTCAGTATCAGAATGAATGGGGGGGGGTCTATAATAAACTGGTATTATAAATACAGAGTTCTGGTCAGTATCAGAATGGGGGGGTCTATAATAAACTGGTATTATAAATACAGAGTTCTGGTCAGTATCAGAATGGGGGGGGGTGTATAATAAACTGGTATTATAAATACAGAGTTCTGGTCAGTATCAGAATGGGGGGGGGGGTCTATAATAAACTGGTATTATAAATACAGAGTTCTGGTCAGTATCAGAATGGGGGGGTGTATAATAAACTGGTATTATAAATACAGAGTTCTGGTCAGTATCAGAATGGGGGTCTATAATAAACTGGTATTATAAATACAGAGTTCTGGTCAGTATCAGAATGGGGGGGTCTATAATAAACTGGTATTATAAATACAGAGTTCTGGTCAGTATCAGAATGGGGGGGTGTATAATAAACTGGTATTATAAATACAGAGTTCTGGTCAGTATCAGAATGGGGGGGTCTATAATAAACTGGTATTATAAATACAGAGTTCTGGTCAGTATCAGAATGGGGGTCTATAATAAACTGGTATTATAAATACAGAGTTCTGGTCAGTATCAGAATGGGGGGGTGTATAATAAACTGGTATTATAAATACAGAGTTCTGGTCAGTATCAGAATGGGGGGGTCTATAATAAACTGGTATTATAAATACAGAGTTCTGGTCAGTATCAGAATGGGGGGTCTATAATAAACTGGTATTATAAATACAGAGTTCTGGTCAGTATCAGAATGGGGGGGGGTGTATAATAAACTGGTATTATAAATACAGAGTTCTGGTCAGTATCAGAATGGGGGGGGTGGATAATAAACTGGTATTATAAATACAGAGTTCTGGTCAGTATCAGAATGGGGGGGTCTATAATAAACTGGTATTATAAATACAGAGTTCTGGTCAGTATCAGAATGGGGGGGTGTATAATAAACTGGTATTATAAATACAGAGTTCTGGTCAGTATCAGAATGGGGGGGTGGTGTATAATAAACTGGGGTTCTGGTCTATAATAAAACTGGTATTATAAATACAGAGTTCTGGTCAGTATCAGAATGGGGGGGTGTGGATAATAAACTGGTATTATAAATACAGAGTTCTGGTCAGTATCAGAATGGGGGGGTCTATAATAAACTGGTATTATAAATACAGAGTTCTGGTCAGTATCAGAATGGGGGGTCTATAATAAACTGGTATTATAAATACAGAGTTCTGGTCAGTATCAGAATGGGGGGGGGTGTATAATAAACTGGTATTATAAATACAGAGTTCTGGTCAGTATCAGAATGGGGGGGGGTCTATAATAAACTGGTATTATAAATACAGAGTTCTGGTCAGTATCAGAATGGGGGGGTGTATAATAAACTGGTATTATAAATACAGAGTTCTGGTCAGTATCAGAATGGGGGGGTCTATAATAAACTGGTATTATAAATACAGAGTTCTGGTCAGTATCAGAATGGGGGGGTGTATAATAAACTGGTATTATAAATACAGAGTTCTGGTCAGTATCAGAATGGGGGGGGTATAATAAACTGGTATTATAAATACAGAGTTCTGGTCAGTATCAGAATGGGGGGGTGTATATAAAAACTGGTATTATAAATACAGAGTTCTGGTCAGTATCAGAATGGGGGGGGGGGTCTATAATAAACTGGTATTATAAATACAGAGTTCTGGTCAGTATCAGAATGGGGGGGGTGTATAATAAACTGGTATTATAAATACAGAGTTCTGGTCAGTATCAGAATGGGGGGGGGTCTATAATAAACTGGTATTATAAATACAGAGTTCTGGTCAGTATCAGAATGGGGGGGGGTCTATAATAAACTGGTATTATAAATACAGAGTTCTGGTCAGTATCAGAATGGGGGGTATTATAAATATAGAGTTCTGGTATATCAGAACGGGGGTAAAAACTGGTATTATAAATACAGAGTTCTGGTCAGTATCAGAATGGGGGGTGTATAATAAACTGGTATTATAAATACAGAGTTCTGGTCAGTATCAGAATGGGGGGGTCTATAATAAACTGGTATTATAAATACAGAGTTCTGGTCAGTATCAGAATGGGGGGGTATAATAAACTGGTATTATAAATACAGAGTGTATAATAAACTGGTATTATAAATACAGAGTTCTGGTCAGTATCAGAATGGGGGGGGGTGTATAATAAACTGGTATTATAAATACAGAGTTCTGGTCAGTATCAGAATGGGGGGTGTATAATAAACTGGTATTATAAATACAGAGTTCTGGTCAGTATCAGAATGGGGGGGGTCTATAATAAACTGGTATTATAAATACAGAGTTCTGGTCAGTATCAGAATGGGGGGGTGTATAATAAACTGGTATTATAAATACAGAGTTCTGGTCAGTATCAGAATGGGGGGGGGGTATAATAAACTGGTATTATAAATACAGAGTTCTGGTCAGTATCAGAATGGGGGTCTATAATAAACTGGTATTATAAATACAGAGTTCTGGTCAGTATCAGAATGGGGGGGGTGTATAATAAACTGGTATTATAAATACAGAGTTCTGGTCAGTATCAGAATGGGGGGGTGTATAATAAACTGGTATTATAAATACAGAGTT
>NW_025749072.1:0-27794 GCF_021184085.1 Oncorhynchus gorbuscha
CGTGTGGCTTAGATAAATTATAATGTTTTATTGGCTTTAAATCCTTATTTATGTAATATAATACTATTTTAATACAACATGGTTTGTGTTCTTGTTATTGATGTATAATTATTGTTGTGGTTTTACCTCTGAGTCCTCATCCTTCTTCTTCTTCTTGGCTGGTGTAGAGGAGGGAGAGGTGGAGGGGTTGGTGGTCGAGTTGATGGAGGGGATCTCCTGTGAGGGGCTGTCGGCCCCCTGGGGTCCTCCTGGGGAGTCCTGGGAGGAGCTGGGGGTCTCAGCCCCCGGCTGGATTATTTTCAACTGGGAAAACACACACACACACACACACACACACACACACACACACACACACACACACACACACACACACACACACACACACACACACACACACACACACACACACACGCGCGCATGGACAGCGTTAAGCGTTAGTCAGTTAATTGGCTGTTGGTTCTAATAACTATTTGCCTGTAGTGAGGTCTGTAGTGAGGTCTGTAGTGATGCCTGTAGTGATGTCTGTAGTGATGTCTGCAGTGATGCCTGCAGTGATGTCTGCAGTGATGCCTGTAGTGATGTCTGTAGTGATGTCTGTAGTGATGCCTGTAGTGATGCCTGTAGTGATGCCTGTAGTGATGTCTGTAGTGATGCCTGCAGTGATGTCTGTAGTGATGTCTGTAGTGATGTCTGTAGTGATGCCTGTAGTGATGTCTGTAGTGATGTCTGTAGTGATGCCTGTAGTGATGTCTGTAGTGATGCCTGTAGTGATGCCTGTAGTGATGCCTGTAGTGATGCCTGTAGTGATGTCTGATGTCTGTAGTGATGCCTGTAGTGATGTCTGCAGTGATGTCTGTAGTGATGCCTGCAGTATGCCTGTATGTGTCTGTAGTGATGCAGTGATGTCTGCAGTGATGTCTGCAGTGATGTCTGTAGTGGATGCCTGTAGTGATAGTGATGTCTGTAGTGATGTCTGTAGTGATGTCTGCCTGCCTATAATGATGTCTGTAGTGATGTCTGTAGTGATGTCTGCAGTGATGTCTGTCATATGTCTGCAGATGCCTATAAGTGATGTCTGTAGTGAAGTGAGAACTGTATGTCTGTAGTGATGCCTGGAAAATGAGGCCTGTAATGAGGTAATGATGTCTATAATGAGAACTGTAATGATGCCTAACAAAATGAGGCCTGTAATGATGCCTGTAGTGATGCCTGAAATTAGGCCTGTAATGATGCCTGTAATGATGCCTGAAATGAGGCCTGTAATGATGCCTGTAGTGAGGCCTGTAATGAGGCCTGTAATGAGGCCTCCCCACAATTTACAGAAGAATTAGATCAGCATGAACTGTGTGGTTGTAGAGACCATGCTGCCAGAGACAGTCAGTAGGGCTGGTAGGACTGACAGAAGGATGTGTTGGACAAGGACAGTCTTTAACCCATTGTCAGTGTTGAAGACCAGTGGCTGGACCTTGACTGCCTCAATGATGGTCCACACCCTGTTGTTCCCCGGTGCCGGTAGGCGGAGAGGCAGAGATGATGGAGAAGGTCACACCGGGGGCAACTTGAGGCTGAGGTGGCTGCTGGGGCTGCTGCTGCTGGTGGTAGAGGTGGGGGAGATGCCTCCAGGCCAGGCTAGGGCCGGGAGAGAGACTGGGTCTGGGGCTGGTGGGAGACTGGGTCTGGGCCAGGGAGAGAGATCAGTCTGGGCTAGAGAGAGACTGGTCTGGGCCGAGGAGAGACTGGGTCTGGGCCGGGGAGAGACTGGGTCTGGGCCGTGAGAGAGACTGGGTCTGGGGCCAGGGAGAGAGACTGGGTCTGGGCCAGGGAGAGAGACTGGGTCTGGGCCAGGAGAGAGACTGGGTCTGGGCTGGGGAGAGAGACTGGGTCTGGGGGCCGAGGAGAGAGACTGGGTCTGGGCCAAGGGAGAGACTGGGTCTGGGCCGAGGAGAGAGACTGGGTCTGGGCTGGGAGAGAGACTGGGTCTGGGCTGGTGAGAGACTGGGTCTGGGCCAGGGAGAGAGACTGGGTCTGGGCCAGGGAGAGAGACTGGGTCTGGGCCAGGAGAGAGACTGGGTCTGGGCCGGGAGAGAGACTGGGTCTGGGCCGGAGAGAGACTGGTCTGGGCCAGGGAGAGGCCAGGGTCTGGGGGGAGAGGCCAGGGTCTGGGCCAGGAGAGGCCAGGGTCTGGGCCAGGGGAGAGGGCCAGTGTCTGGCCAGGGGAGAGACCAGGTCTGGGCCAGGGGGAGAGGCCAGTGTCTGCCAGCGGGAGGGGCCAGGGTCTGGCCTAGGGGAGAGGCCAGGGTCTGGGCCAGGGAGGGGGTGGAGGAGATTGTGAAGGTGGCTGTGTCTCCCTTGGCCTATGGAGGACGTCTGGGCTGAACGTGCTGTGGGCTGTAGGCAGGGCCAAACAGGTGTGGCTCTGGGTGAGGGTGGCTCGAGCTGTGGGTGTGGTTAAAAACTGTGGGCGTGGCTCTTAGGGCTGACTACATGTAGCCTGGAGGTTGAGGAGACTGAGGGCCTGACAGGATGACTGTTTCTGGCTGGCTGGCTGCTCCTGAGGGGAGACACAGGCTGTGGCTGAGGAGGAGGCTGGCTGGCTGCTCCCTAGGGAGAGACAGAGCTGTGGCTGAGGAGGAGGCTGGCTGGCTGCTCCCTAGGAGAGACACAGGGCTGTGGCTGAAGAGGAGGCTGGCTGGCTGTTCCCTAGGGAGAGACACAGAGCTGTGGCTGGGAAGGAGGCTGGCTGGGATCCCACTTCTTGGCTGAACCTGAGAGGAGGGAGGGGGAGAAGGAGCATGTTACAACTTCTTTAGATAGGGCAGTATTTTCACGTCCGGATGAAAAGCATGCCCAAAGTAAACTGCCTGTTACTCAGGCCCAGAAGCTAGGATACGCATATAATTGGTAGATTTAGATAGAAAACACTCTAAAGTTTCTGAAAACTGTTAAACTGATGTATGTGAGTATAACAGAACTGATATGGCAGGCGAAACCCAGAGGACAAACATCCCCCAAAAACTATTTGGCTTACTACTATTTTCAATGGCTAGTACTATAATTATAAGCCCAAGTCCTCCCAAATTGCAGTTCCTAGGGCTTCCACTAGATGTCAATAGAATTTAGAAAGAGTTTCAGGCTGGTTTTGGTTAATGGTTAATGGTGCTGCCACCTGGATGTTACTTCAACACCTGAAGGTTACTTCAACACCTGGAGGTTACTTCAACACCTGGAGGTTACTTCAACACCTGGAGGTTATCAACACCTGGAGGTTACTTCAACACCTGGAGGTTACTTCCAAACCTGGAGGTTACTTCAAAACCTGGGTGTTACGTCACCACCTGGTTACTTCAACACCTGGTGGTTACTACAACACCTGGGTTTGTAATGGGTTACTTCAACACCTGGTGGCTACTACAACACCTGGAGGTTACTTAAACACCTAGCAGTTACTACAACACCTGGGTTTGTATGGTGCTGATACCTGGTGGTTACTACAACACCTGGAGGTTACTCAACACCTGGTGGTTACTACAACACCTGGGTTTGTAATGGTGCTGATACCTGGTGGTTACTCAACACCTGGTGGTTACTACAACACCTGGTGGTTACTTCAACACCTGGGTTTGTAATGGTGCTGATACCTGGTGGTTACTTCAACACCTGGGTTTGTAATGGTGCTGACACCTGTGGTTACTTCAACACCTGGGTTTGTAATGGTGCTGCCACCTGGTGGTTACTTCAACACCTGGTTTGTAATAGTGCTGAACTGGTGGTTACTTCAACACCTGGGTTTGTAATGGTGCTGACACCTGGTGGTTACTACAACAACTGGGTTTGTAATGGTGCTGATACCTGGCGGTTACTTCAACACCTGGGTTTGTACACCACTGAGGCCTGGTGCGTTACTACAAGATCCTGCCGTAATGGATGATACCTCTCAGATTCCTTCACAGCCTGGGTTTGTAATGGACTATAGCCAATCATTTACAATTTACATTTAACACCTTTTGTAACGTGCTTATCCAGAGTGGTTACTACAAAATTTTGTAATTAGCTGTGGTTACTTCAACACCTGCCTCTGATACACCACCAGGGTTTTATGAGCAGAGATATGCTGCTGATTCAACTTCTGGTTCAGATCATTACAGCCTATATACAGAGGGTTACTGTGGTTTTTCCTCAGACCATTACAGCCTATATACTCATTCAATACTGGTTCAGACCATTACAGCCTATATACCAGAGGGTTACTGGTTCTGACCATTACAGCCTATATACTCAGAGGTTACTGGTTCAGACCATTACAGCCTATATACCAGAGGGTTACTGGTTCAGACCATTACAGCCGATATATCAGAGGGTTACTGGTTCAGACCATTACAGCCTATATACCAGAGGGTTACTGGTCTAGACCATTACAGCCTATATACTCAGAGGGTTACTGGTTCAGACCATTACAGTCTATATACCAGAGGGTTACTGGTTCAGACCATTACAGCCTATATACTCAGAGGGTTACTGGTTCAGACCATTACAGCCTATATACCAGAGGGATACTGGTTCAGACCATTACAGCCTATATACCAGAGGGTTACTGGTTCAGACCATTACAGCCAATATACCAGAGGGTTACTGGTTCAGACCATTACAGCCGATATACCAGAGGGTTACTGGTTCAGACCATTACAGCCTATATACCAGAGGGTTACTGGTTCAGACCATTACAGCCTATATACCAGAGGGTTACTGGTTCAGACCATTACAGCCGATATACCAGAGGGTTACTGGTTCAGACCATTACAGCCTATATACCAGAGGGATACTGGTTCAGACCATTACAGCCTATATACCAGAGGGTTACTGGTTCAGACCATTACAGCCGATATACCAGAGGGTTACTGGTTCAGACCATTACAGCCGATATACCAGAGGGTTACTGGTTCAGACCATTACAGCCGATATAACAGGAGGGTTACTGGTTCAGACCATTACAGCCTATATACCAGAGGGTTACTGGTTCAGACCATTACAGCCTATATACCAGAGGGTTACTGGTTCAGACCATTACAGCCTATATATCAGGTGTGCGTGCGTGCGTGCGTGCGTGCGTGCGTGCGTGCGTGCGTGCCTTGCTTGTACCTGAGGTAGAACAGTGGAGGTCTGTCCAGACAGCCGGTGTAGAGAGCTGACCTGAGGAACCTTGATGGGCACTACTGTTAGGTTTCCCAGCATCTAGAGAGGAGTGAGAGGAGGAGAGAGAGAGGAGAGGGAGAGGGAGAGGGAGGGAGAAGGAGATGAGATGAGAGAGAGGTAGAGAGAGAGGTAGAGAGAGAGAGAGGTAGAGAGAGAGAGAGAGAGAGAGACAGAGAGAGAGGGAGAGGGAGAGGGAGGGAGAAGGAGATGAGATGAGAGAGAGGTAGAGAGAGAGGTAGAGAGAGAGAGGTAGAGGTAGAGAGAGGTAGAGAGAGAGGTAGAGAGAGAGAGAGGTAGAGGTAGAGAGAGGTAGAGAGAGAGGTAGAGAGAGGTAGAGGTAGAGGTAGAGAGAGAGAAAAGTTAATTTCACCACAACATATTATAATATAACAGGTATAGAGAGTTTGCGTGTGACTCTACACACTTTAGGACTACATGTGACTCTACACACTTTAGGACTACATGTGACTCTACACACTTTAGGACTACATGTGACTCTACACACTTTAGGACTACATGTGACTCTACACACTTTAGGACTACATGTGACTCTACACACTTTAGGACTACATGTGACTCTACACACTTTAGACTACATGTGACTCTACACACTTTAGGACTACATGTGACTCTACACACTTTAGGACTACATGTGACTCTACACACTTTAGGACTACATGTGACTCTACACACTTTAGGACTACATGTGACTCTACACACTTTAGGACTACATGTGACTCTACACACTTTAGGACTACATGTGACTCTACACACTTTATGACTACATGTGACTCTACACACTTTAGGACTACATGTGACTCTACACACTTTATGACTACATGTGTGTGACTCTACACACTTTATGACTACATGTGACTCTACACAGTTTAGGACTACATGTGACTCTACACACTTTAGGACTACATGTGTGTGACTCTACACACTTTAGGACTACATGTGACTCTACACACTTTATGACTACATGTGACTCTACACACTTTAGGACTACATGTGACTCTACACACTTTAGGACTACATGTGACTCTACACACTTTAGGACTACATGTGACTCTACACACTTTAGGGCTACATGTGACTCTACACACTTTAGGACTACATGTGACTCTACACACTTTAGACTACATGTGACTCTACACACTTTAGGACTACATGTGACTCTACACACTTTAGGACTACATGTGACTCTACACACTTTAGGACTACATGTGACTCTACACACTTTAGGACTACATGTGACTCTACACATTTTAGGACTACATGTGACTCTACACACTTTAGACTACATGTGACTCTACACACTTTAGGACTACATGTGACTCTACACACTTTAGGAGTACATGTGACTCTACACACTTTAGGGACTACATGTGACTCTACACACTTTGACTGACTACACACTTTAGGACTACATGTGACTCTACACACTTTAGGACTACATGTGACTCTACACACTTTAGACTACATGTGACTCTACACACTTTAGGACTACATGTGACTCTACACACTTTAGGACTACATGTGACTCTACACACTTTAGGACTACATGTGACTCTACACACTTTAGGACTACATGTGACTCTACACACTTTAGGACTACATGTGACTCTACACACTTTAGGACTACATGTGACTCTACACACTTTAGGACTACATGTGACTCTACACACTTTAGGACTACATGTGACTCTACACACTTTAGGACTACATGTGACTCTACACACTTTAGGACTACATGTGACTCTACACACTTTATGACTACATGTGACTCTACACACTTTAGGACTACATGTGACTCTACACACTTTAGGACTACATGTGTGTGACTCTACACACTTTAGGACTACATGTGACTCTACACACTTTAGGACTACATGTGACTCTACACACTTTAGGACTACATGTGACTCTACACACTTTAGGACTACATGTGACTCTACACACTTTAGGACTACATGTGACTCTACACACTTTAGGACTACATGTGACTCTACACACTTTAGGACTACATGTGACTCTACACACTTTAGGACTACATGTGACTCTACACACTTTAGGACTACATGTGACTCTACACACTTTATGACTACATGTGTGTGACTCTACACACTTTAGGACTACATGTGACTCTACACACTTTAGGACTACATGTGACTCTACACACTTTATGACTACATGTGTGTGACTCTACACACTTTATGACTACATGTGACTCTACACACTTTAGGACTACATGTGACTCTACACACTTTAGGACTACATGTGACTCTACACACTTTAGGACTACATGTGACTCTACACACTTTATGACTACATGTGACTCTACACACTTTAGACTACATGTGTGTGACTCTACACACTTTAGGACTACATGTGACTCTACACACTTTAGGACTACATGTGACTCTCACAACACTTTAGGCTACATGTGACTCTACACACTTTAGGACTACATGTGACTCTGCCACACTTTAGGACTACATGTGACTCTACACACTTTAGGACTACATGTGACTCACACACTTTAGGACTACATGTGACTCTACACACTTTAGACTACATGTGACTCTACACACTTTAGACTACATGTGACTCTACACACTTTAGGACTACATGTGACTCTACACACTTTAGGACTACATGTGACTCTACACACTTTAGGACTACATGTGACTCTACACACTTTAGGACTACATGTGACTCTACACACTTTAGGACTACATGTGACTCTACACACTTTAGGACTACATGACTCTACACACTTAGGACTACATGTGACTCTACACACTTTAGGACTACATGTGACTCTACACACTTTAGGACTACATGTGACTCTACACACTTTAGGACTACATGTGTGTGACTCACACACTTTAGGACTACATGTGACTCTACACACTTAGGACTACATGTGACTCTACACACTTTAGGACTACATGTGACTCTACACACTTTAGGACTACATGTGACTCTACACACTTTATGACTACATGTGACTCTACACACTTTAGGACTACATGTGACTCTACACACTTTAGGACTACATGTGACTCTACACACTTTATGACTACATGTGACTCTACACACTTTAGACTACATGTGACTCTACACACTTTAGGACTACATGTGACTCTACACACTTTAGGACTACATGTGACTCTACACACTTTAGGCTACATGTGACTCTACACACTTTAGGACTACATGTGACTCTACACACTTTATGACTACATGTGACTCTACACACTTTAGGACTACATGTGACTCTACACACTTTAGGACTACATGTGACTCTACACACTTTATGACTACATGTGACTCTACACTTTAGACTACATGTGACTCTACACACTTTAGGACTACATGTGACTCTACACACTTTAGGACTACATGTGACTCTACACACTTTAGGACTACATGTGACTCTACACACACTTTAGGACTACATGTGACTCTACACACTTTAGGACTACATGTGACTCTACACACTTTAGGACTACATGTGACTCTACACACTTTAGGACTACATGTGACTCTACACACTTTAGGACTACATGTGACTCTTTAGGACTACATGTGACTCTACACACTTTAGGACTACATGTGACTCTACACACTTTAGGACTACATGTGACTCTACACACTTTAGGACTACATGTGACTCTACACACTTTAGGACTACATGTGACTCTACACACTTTAGGACTACATGTGACTCTACACACTTTAGGACTACATGTGACTCTACACACTTTAGGACTAGGACTACACACTTTGACTCTACACACTTTAGGACTACATGTGACTCTACACACTTTAGGACTACATGTGACTCTACACACTTTAGGACTACATGTGACTCTACACACTTTAGGACTACATGTGACTCTACACACTTTAGGACTACATGTGACTCTACACACTTTAGGACTACATGTGACTCTACACACTTTAGGACTACATGTGACTCTACACACTTTAGGACTACATGTGACTCTACACACTTTAGGACTACATGTGACTCTACACACTTTAGGACTACATGTGACTCTACACACTTTAGGACTACATGTGACTCTACACACTTTAGGACTACATGTGACTCTACACACTTTAGGACTACATGTGACTCTACACACTTTAGGACTACATGTGACTCTACACACTTTAGGACTACATGTGACTCTACACACTTTAGGACTACATGTGACTCTACACACTTTAGGACTACATGTGACTCTACACACTTTAGGACTACATGTGACTCTACACACTTTAGGACTACATGTGACTCTACACACTTTATGACTACATGTGACTCTACACACTTTAGGACTACATGTGACTCTACACACTTTAGGACTACATGTGACTCTACACACTTTAGGACTACATGTGACTCTACACACTTTATGACTACATGTGTGTGACTCTACACACTTTATGACTACATGTGACTCTACACACTTTAGGACTACATGTGACTCTACACACTTTAGGACTACATGTGACTCTACACACTTTAGGACTACATGTGACTCTACACACTTTAGGACTACATGTGACTCTACACACTTTAGGACTACATGTGACTCTACACACTTTAGACTACATGTGACTCTACACACTTTAGGACTACATGTGACTCTACACACTTTAGGACTACATGTGACTCTACACACTTTAGGACTACATGTGACTCTACACACTTTAGGACTACATGTGACTCTACACACTTTAGGACTACATGTGACTCTACACACTTTAGGACTACATGTGACTCTACACACTTTAGGACTACATGTGACTCTACACACTTTAGGACTACATGTGACTCTACACACTTTAGGACTACATGTGACTCTACACACTTTAGGACTACATGTGACTCTACACACTTTAGGACTACATGTGACTCTACACACTTTAGGACTACATGTGACTCTACACACTTTAGGACTACATGTGACTCTACACACTTTAGGACTACATGTGACTCTACACACTTTAGGACTACATGTGACTCTACACACTTTAGGACTACATGTGACTCTACACACTTTAGGACTACATGTGACTCTACACACTTTAGGACTACATGTGACTCTACACACTTTAGGACTACATGTGACTCTACACACTTTAGGACTACATGTGACTCTACACACTTTAGGACTACATGTGACTCTACACACTTTAGGACTACATGTGACTCTACACACTTTAGGACTACATGTGACTCTACACACTTTAGGACTACATGTGACTCTACACACTTTAGGACTACATGTGACTCTACACACTTTAGGACTACATGTGACTCTACACACTTTAGGACTACATGTGACTCTACACACTTTAGACTACATGTGACTCTACACACTTTAGGACTACATGTGACTCTACACACTTTAGGACTACATGTGACTCTACACACTTTAGGACTACATGTGACTCTACACACTTTAGGACTACATGTGACTCTACACACTTTAGGACTACATGTGACTCTACACACTTTAGGACTACATGTGACTCTACACACTTTAGGACTACATGTGACTCTACACACTTTAGACTACATGTGACTCTACACACTTTAGGACTACATGTGACTCTACACACTTTAGACTACATGTGACTCTACACACTTTAGGACTACATGTGACTCTACACACTTTAGACTACATGTGACTCTACACACTTTAGGACTACATGTGACTCTACACACTTTAGGACTACATGTGACTCTACACACTTTAGACTACATGTGACTCTACACACTTTAGGACTACATGTGACTCTACACACTTTAGGACTACATGTGACTCTACACACTTTAGGACTACATGTGACTCTACACACTTTAGGACTACATGTGACTCTACACACTTTAGGACTACATGTGACTCTACACACTTTAGGACTACATGTGACTCTACACACTTTAGGACTACATGTGACTCTGACTCACACTTTAGGACTACATGTGACTCTACACACTTTAGGACTACATGTGACTCTACACACTTTAGGACTACATGTGACTCTACACACTTTAGGACTACATGTGACTCTACACACTTTAGGACTACATGTGACTCTACACACTTTAGGACTACATGTGACTCTACACACTTTAGGACTACATGTGACTCTACACACTTTAGGACTACATGTGACTCTACACACTTTAGGACTACATGTACACACTTTGACTCTACACACTTTAGGACTACATGTGACTCTACACACTTTAGGACTACATGTGACTCTACACACTTTAGGACTACATGTGACTCTACACACTTTAGGACTACATGTGACTCTACACACTTGTTGGATGCATTTGCTGTTTGTTTTGGTTGTGTTTCAGAGTATTTTTGTGCCCAATAGAAATGAATGGGAAATAATGTATTGTGTCATTTTGGAGTCACATTTATTGTAAATAAGAATAGAATATGTTTCTGAACACTTCTACATTAACGTGGATGCTACCATGGTTACGGATAATCACGAATAAATCTTGAATAATGATGAATGAGAAAGTTACGTAGGCATAAATATCATAGTTGAAGGACAGGAACGCAGTGAGAACCCTCAACAGGATGTGTTGAAGAACAGAAACGCAGTGAGAACCCTCAACAGGATGTGTTGAAGGACAGAAACGCAGTGAGAACCCTCAACAGGATGTGTTGAAGAATAGAAACGCAGTGAGAACCCTCAACAGGATATGTTGAAGAATAGAAACGCAGTGAGAACCCTCAACAGGATATGTTGAAGAATAGAAACGCAGTGAGAACCCTCAACAGGATGTGTTGAAGGCCAGAAACGCAGTGAGAACCCTCAACAGGATATGTTGAAGAATAGAAACGCAGTGAGAACCCTCAACAGGATGTGTTGAAGGCCAGAAACGCAGTGAGAACCCTCAACAGGATATGTTGAAGAATAGAAACACAGTGAGAACCCTCAACAGGATGTGTTGAAGGACATAAACACAGTGAGAACCCTCAACAGGATGTGTTGAAGGACGGAAACACAGTGAGAACCCTCAACAGGATGTGTTGAAGGACGGAAACACAGTGAGAACCCTCAACAGGATGTTTGAAGGCCAGAACGCTGAGAACCCTCAACAGGATGTGTTGAAGGACAGGAACGCAGTGAGAACCCTCAACAGGATGTGTTGAAGGACAGACACACAGTGAGAACCCTCAACAGGATGTGTTGAAGGACAGAAACGCAGTGAGAACCCTCAAGAGGATGTGTTGAAGAATAGAAACGCAGTGAGAACCCTCAACAGGATATGTTGAAGAATAGAAACGCAGTGAGAACCCTCAACAGGATGTGTTGAAGGCCAGAAACGCAGTGAGAACCCTCAACAGGATATGTTGAAGAATAGAAACGCAGTGAGAACCCTCAACAGAATATGTTGAAGAATAGAAACGCAGTGAGAACCCTCAACAGGATGTGTTGAAGGACAGAAACACAGTGAGAACCCTCAACAGGATGTGTTGAAGGACATAAACACAGTGAGAACCCTCAACAGGATGTGTTGAAGGCCAGAAACGCAGTGAGAACCCTCAACAGGATGTGTTGAAGGACGGAAACACAGTGAGAACCCTCAACAGGATGTGTTGAAGGACGGAAACACAGTGAGAACCCTCAACAGGATGTGTTGAAGGCCAGAAACGCAGTGAGAACCCTCAACAGGATGTGTTGAAGGACAGGAACGCAGTGAGAACCCTCAACAGGATGTGTTGAAGGACAGACACACAGTGAGAACCCTCAACAGGATGTGTTGAAGGACGGAAACTGTCATGTTTTGTCTTATATCATCTTGTCATTTTGCTTTTCCTTCTGTTCGTTTCCCCCTGCTGGTCTTATTAGGTTCGCCCTCTTTTCTATCCCTCCTCTCCCCCTCTCTCTCTCCTCTCTCTATCGTTGAGTTCCTATTCCCTAATCATCATTTAGTCTTCCCACACCTGTTCCCGATCCTTTCCCCTGATTAGAGTCCTATTTATGTTCCTTGTTTTGTATTCACCATGCTGTGATTGTGTTTCGCCCTGTCCTGTCGTGTTTTTGCCTTCATCAGATGCTGCGTGTGAGCAGGTGGCTCTATCAACTACGGCCTGCCTCCGGCGACCTGCAGTCTGTGGCCGCTTCTCTAGTTATTCCCCTCTACAGACTAGAGGATTTTTGTTATTCCCTGTTTGGATTTAAATAAACTCTGTTTCTGTTAAGTCGCTTTTGGGTCCTCTTTCACCTGCATGACAGAAACGCAGTGAGAACCCTCAACAGGATGTGTTGAAGGACAGAAACACAGTGAGAACCCTCAACAGGATGTGTTGAAGGACGGAAACGCAGTGAGAACCCTCAACAGGATGTGTTGAAGGACGGAAACGCAGTGAGAACCCTCAACAGGATGTTTTGAAGGACAGAAACACAGTGAGAACCATCAACAGGATGTGTTGAAGGACAGAAACACAGTGAGAACCCTCAACAGGATGTTTTGAAGGACAGAAACACAGTGAGAACCCTCAACAGGATGTGTTGAAGAATAGAAACACAGTGAGAACCCTCCATGACACTCAACAGGATGTGTTGCAGGACAGACACAGTGAGAACCCTCAACAGGATGTGTTGAAGAACAGAAACACAGTGAGAACCCTCAACAGGATGTGTTGAAGGACAGAAACGCAGTGAGAACCCTCAACAGGATGTTTTGAAGGACAGAAACACAGTGAGAACCCTCAACAGGATGTGTTGAAGAATAGAAACACAGTGAGAACCCTCCATGACACTCAACAGGATGTGTTGCAGGACAGACACAGTGAGAACCCTCAACAGGATGTGTTGCAGGACAGACACACAGTGAGAACCTCCATAGCTTGACGTTTGTGTTGTCTCCTCAGAGTATCTCATGTTACCTCTGGAAGCAGCTTGATGTTTGTGTTGTCTCCTCAGAGTATCTCATGTTACCTCTGGAAGCAGCTTGATGTTTGTGTTGTCTCCTCAGAGTATCTCATGTTACCTCTGGAAGCAGCTTGATGTTTGTGTTGTCTCCTCAGAGTATCCCATGTTACCTCTGGAAGCAGCTTGATGTTTGTGTTGTTTTTGTTTGATTCTGACCCAGATCTGGGTTTTACTGACCCTCTCCTCATCAACCAGGCCAGATCTGGGTTTTACTGACCCTCTCCACTCTCCTCATCAACCAGGCCAGATCTGGGTTTTAAAGCCTCTCCTCATCAACCAGGCCAGCTCTTCTGTAGAGTGTAATCCAGCCAGTCTTCTGTAGAGTGTAATCCAGCCAGTCTTCTGTAGAGTGTAATCCAGCCAGTCTTCTATAGAGTGTAATCCAGCCAGTCTTCTATAGAGTGTAATCCAGCCAGTCTTCTGTAGAGTGTAATCCAGCCAGTCTTCTGTAGAGTGTAATCCAGCCAGTCTTCTGTAGAGTGTAAAGCCAGTCTTCTGTAAAGTGTAAAGCCAGTCTTCTGTAGAGTGTAAAGCCAGTCTTCTGTAGAGTGTAAAGCCAGTCTTCTGTAGAGTGTAATCCAGCCAGTCTTCTATAGAGTGTAATCCAGCCAGTCTTCTGTAGAGTGTAATCCAGCCAGTCTTCTGTAGAGTGTAATCCAGCCAGTCTTCTGTAGAGTGTTATCCAGCCAGTCTTCTATAGAGTGTAATCCAGCCAGTCTTCTGTAGAGTGTAATCCAGCCAGTCTTCTGTAGAGTGTTATCCAGCCAGTCTTCTATAGAGTGTAATCCAGCCAGTCTTCTGTAGAGTGTAATCCAGCCAGTCTTCTATAGAGTGTAATCCAGCCAGTCTTCTATAGAGTGTAATCCAGCCAGTCTTCTATAGAGTGTAATCCAGCCAGTCTTCTGTAGAGTGTAATCCAGCCAGTCTTCTATAGAGTGTAATCTTCTATAGAGTGTAAAGCCAGTCTTCTATAGAGTGTAAAGCCAGTCTTCTATAGAGTGTAATCCAGCCAGTCTTCTATAGAGTGTAAAGCCAGTCTTCTATAGAGTGTAAAGCCAGTCTTCTATAGAGTGTAAAGCCAGTCTTCTATAGAGTGTAATCCAGCCAGTCTTCTGTAGAGTGTAATCCAGCCAGTCTTCTGTAGAGTGTAATCCAGCCAGTCTTCTATAGAGTGTAAAGCCAGTCTTCTGTAGAGTGTAAAGCCAGTCTTCTGTAGAGTGTAATCCAGCCAGTCTTCTGTAGAGTGTAATCCAGCCAGTCTTCTATAGAGTGTAATCCAGCCAGTCTTCTATAGAGTGTAATCCAGCTAGTCTTCTATAGAGTGTAATCCAGCCAGTCTTCTGTAGAGTGTAATCCAGCCAGTCTTCTATAGAGTGTAATCCAGCCAGTCTTCTATAGAGTGTAATCCAGCCAGTCTTCTATAGAGTGTAATCCAGCCAGTCTTCTATAGAGTGTAATCCAGCCAGTCTTCTGTATAGTGTAATCCAGCCAGTCTTCTGTAGAGTGTAATCCAGCCAGTCTTCTGTAGAGTGTAATCCAGCCAGTCTTCTATAGAGTGTATCCAGCCAGTCTTCTATAGAGTGTAATCCAGCCAGTCTTCTATAGAGTGTAATGCAGCCAGTCTTCTATAGAGTGTAATCCAGCCAGTCTTCTATAGAGTGTAATCCAGCCAGTCTTCTATAGAGTGTAATCCAGCCAGTCTTCTGTAGAGTGTAATCCAGCCAGTCTTCTGTAGAGAGTGTAATCCAGCCAGTCTTCTGTAGAGTGTAATCCAGCCAGTCTTCTGTAGAGTGTAATCCAGCCAGTCTTCTGTAGAGTGTAAAGCCAGTCTTCTGTAGAGTGTAAAGCCAGTCTTCTGTAGAGTGTAATCCAGCCAGTCTTCTATAGAGTGTAATCCAGCCAGTCTTCTATAGAGTGTAATCCAGCCAGTCTTCTATAGAGTGTAATCCAGCCAGTCTTCTGTAGAGTGTAATCCAGCCAGTCTTCTGTAGAGTGTAATCCAGCCAGTCTTCTGTAGAGTGTAAAGCCAGCCAGTCTTCTGTAGAGTGTAAAGCCAGTCTTCTGTAGAGTGTTATCCAGCCAGTCTTCTGTAGAGTGTAATCCAGCCAGTCTTCTGTAGAGTGTAATCCAGCCAGTCTTCTGTAGAGTGTAATCCAGCCAGTCTTCTATAGAGTGTAATCCAGCCAGTCTTCTGTAGAGTGTAATCCAGCCATTCTTCTATAGAGTGTAATCCAGCCAGTCTTCTATAGAGTGTAATCCAGCCAGTCTTCTGTAGAGTGTATCCAGCCAGTCTTCTGTAGAGTGTAATCCAGCCAGTCTTCTGTAGAGTGTTATCCAGCCAGTCTTCTATAGAGTGTAATCCAGCCAGTCTTCTATAGAGTGTAATCCAGCCAGTCTTCTGTAGAGTGTAATCCAGCCAGTCTTCTGTAGAGTGTAAAGCCAGTCTTCTATAGAGTGTAAAGCCAGTCTTCTATAGAGTGTAAAGCCAGTCTTCTATAGAGTGTAATCCAGCCAGTCTTCTATAGAGTGTAAAGCCAGTCTTCTATAGAGTGTAAAGCCAGTCTTCTATAGAGTGTAAAGCCAGTCTTCTAGAGTGTAATCCAGCCAGTCTTCTGTAGTAATCCAGCCAGTCTTCTGTAGAGTGTAATCCAGCCAGTCTTCTATAGAGTGTAAAGCCAGTCTTCTGTAGAGTGTAAAGCCAGTCTTCTGTAGAGTGTAAAGCCAGTCTTCTGTAGAGTGTAATCCAGCCAGTCTTCTGTAGAGTGTAATCCAGCCAGTCTTCTATAGAGTGTAATCCAGCCAGTCTTCTATAGAGTGTAATCCAGCTAGTCTTCTATAGAGTGTAATCCAGCCAGTCTTCTGTAGAGTGTAATCCAGCCAGTCTTCTGTAGAGTGTTATCCAGCCAGTCTTCTGTAGAGTGTAATCCAGCCAGTCTTCTATAGAGTGTAATGCAGCCAGTCTTCTATGAGTGTAATCCAGCCAGTCTTCTATAGAGTGTAATCCAGCCAGTCTTCTGTAGAGTGTAATCCAGCCAGTCTTCTGTAGAGTGTAATCCAGCCAGTCTTCTGTAGAGTGTAATCCAGCCAGTCTTCTGTAGAGTGTAAAGCCAGTCTTCTGTAAAGTGTAAAGCCAGTCTTCTGTAGAGTGTAAAGCCAGTCTTCTGTAGAGTGTAAAGCCAGTCTTCTGTAGAGTGTAATCCAGCCAGTCTTCTATAGAGTGTAATCCAGCCAGTCTTCTATAGAGTGTAATCCAGCCAGTCTTCTATAGAGTGTAATCCAGCCAGTCTTCTGTAGAGTGTAATCCAGCCAGTCTTCTGTAGAGTGCAATCCAGCCAGTCTTCTGTAGAGTGTAAAGCCAGTCTTCTGTAAAGTGTAAAGCCAGTCTTCTGTAGAGTGTAAAGCCAGTCTTCTGTAGAGTGTAAAGCCAGTCTTCTGTAGAGTGTAATCCAGCCAGTCTTCTATAGAGTGTAATCCAGCCAGTCTTCTGTAGAGTGTAATCCAGCCAGTCTTCTGTAGAGTGTAATCCAGCCAGTCTTCTGTAGAGTGTTATCCAGCCATTCTTCTATAGAGTGTAATCCAGCCAGTCTTCTGTAGAGTGTAATCCAGCCAGTCTTCTGTAGAGTGTTATCCAGCCAGTCTTCTATAGAGTGTAATCCAGCCAGTCTTCTGTAGAGTGTAATCCAGCCAGTCTTCTGTAGAGTGTAATCCAGCCAGTCTTCTATAGAGTGTAAAGCCAGTCTTCTGTAGAGTGTAATCCAGCCAGTCTTCTATAGAGTGTAAGCCAGTCTTCTATAGAGTGTAAAGCCAGTCTTCTATAGAGTGTAAAGCCAGTCTTCTATAGAGTGTAATCCAGCCAGTCTTCTATAGAGTGTAAAGCCAGTCTTCTATAGAGTGTAGCCAGTCTTCTAGAGTGTAAAGCCAGTCTTCTGTAGAGTGTAATCCAGCCAGTCTTCTGTAGTGTAATCCAGCCAGTCTTCTGTAGAGTGTAATCCAGCCAGTCTTCAATAGAGTGTAAAGCCAGTCTTCTGTAGAGTGTAAAGCCAGTCTTCTGTAGAGTGTAAAGCCAGTCTTCTGTAGAGTGTAATCCAGCCAGTCTTCTGTAGAGTGTAATCCAGCCAGTCTTCTATAGAGTGTAATCCAGCCAGTCTTCTATAGAGTGTAATCCAGCTAGTCTTCTATAGAGTGTAATCCAGCCAGTCTTCTGTAGAGTGTAATCCAGCCAGTCTTCTATAGAGTGTAATCCAGCCAGTCTTCTATAGAGTGTAATCCAGCCAGTCTTCTATAGAGTGTAATCCAGCCAGTCTTCTATAGAGTGTAATCCAGCCAGTCTTCTATATAGTGTAATCCAGCCAGTCTTCTGTAGAGTGTAATCCAGCCAGTCTTCTGTAGAGTGTAATCCAGCCAGTCTTCTGTAGAGTGTTATCCAGCCAGTCTGCTGTAGAGTGTAATCCAGCCAGTCTTCTATAGAGTGTAATGCAGCCAGTCTTCTATAGAGTGTAATCCAGCCAGTCTTCTATAGAGTGTAATCCAGCCAGTCTTCTGTAGAGTGTAATCCAGCCAGTCTTCTGTAGAGTGTAATCCAGCCAGTCTTCTGTAGAGTGTAATCCAGCCAGTCTTCTATAGAGTGTTATCAGCCAGTCTTCTGTAGAAAAGTAATCCAGCCAGTCTTCTATAGAGTGTAATGCAGCCAGTCTTCTATAGAGTGTAATCCAGCCAGTCTTCTATAGAGTGTAATCCAGCCAGTCTTCTGTAGAGTGTAATACAGCCAGTCTTCTGCTTAGAGTGTAATCCAGCCAGTCTTTCTGTAGAGTGTAATCCAGCCAGTCTTCTGTAGAGTGTAAAGCCAGTCTTCTGTAAAGTGTAAAGCCAGTCTTCTGCAGAGGTAAAGCCAGTCTTCTGTAGAGTGTAAAGCCAGTCTTCTGTAGAGTGTGTAATCCAGCCAATCTTCTATAGAGTGTAATCCAGCCAGTCTTCTATAGAGTGTAATCCAGCCAGTCTTCTATGAGTGTAATCCAGCCAGTCTTCTGTAGAGTGTAATCCAGCCAGTCTTCTGTAGAGTGCAATCCAGCCAGTCTTCTGTAGAGTGTAAAGCCAGTCTTCTGTAAAGTGTAAAGCCAGTCTTCTGTAGAGTGTAAAGCCAGTCTTCTGTAGAGTGTAAAGCCAGTCTTCTGTAGAGTGTAATCCAGCCAGTCTTCTATAGAGTGTAATCCAGCCAGTCTTCTGTAGAGTGTAATCCAGCCAGTCTTCTGTAGAGTGTAATCCAGCCAGTCTTCTGTAGAGTGTTATCCAGCCATTCTTCCAGTCTTCTGTAGAGTGTAATCCAGCCAGTCTTCTGTAGAGTGTTATCCAGCCAGTCTTCTATAGAGTGTAATCCAGCCAGTCTTCTATAGAGTGTAATCCAGCCAGTCTTCTGTAGAGTGTAATCCAGCCAGTCTTCTGTAGAGTGTAAAGCCAGTCTTCTATAGAGTGTAAAGCCAGTCTTCTATAGAGTGTAAAGCCAGTCTTCTATAGAGTGTAATCCAGCCAGTCTTCTATAGAGTGTAAAGCCAGCTTCTATAGAGTGTAAAGCCAGTCTTCTATAGAGTGTAAAGCCAGTCTTCTAGAGTGTAATCCAGCCAGTCTTCTGTAGTGTAATCCAGCCAGTCTTCTGTAGAGTGTAATCCAGCCAGTCTTCTATAGAGTGTAAAGCCAGTCTTCTGTAGAGTGTAAAGCCAGTCTTCTGTAGAGTGTAAAGCCAGTCTTCTGTAGAGTGTAATCCAGCCAGTCTTCTGTAGAGTGTAATCCAGCCAGTCTTCTATAGAGTGTAATCCAGCCAGTCTTCTATAGAGTGTAATCCAGCTAGTCTTCTATAGAGTGTAATCCAGCCAGTCTTCTGTAGAGTGTAATCCAGCCAGTCTTCTATAGAGTGTAATCCAGCCAGTCTTCTATAGAGTGTAATCCAGCCAGTCTTCTATAGAGTGTAATCCAGCCAGTCTTCTATAGAGTGTAATCCAGCCAGTCTTCTATATAGTGTAATCCAGCCAGTCTTCTGTAGAGTGTAATCCAGCCAGTCTTCTGTAGAGTGTAATCCAGCCAGTCTTCTGTAGAGTGTTATCCAGCCAGTCTGCTGTAGAGTGTAATCCAGCCAGTCTTCTATAGAGTGTAATGCAGCCAGTCTTCTATAGAGTGTAATCCAGCCAGTCTTCTATAGAGTGTAATCCAGCCAGTCTTCTGTAGAGTGTAATCCAGCCAGTCTTCTGTAGAGTGTAATCCAGCCAGTCTTCTGTAGAGTGTAATCCAGCCAGTCTTCTATAGAGTGTAAAGCCAGTCTTCTATAGATGTAAAGCCAGTCTTCTATAGAGTGTAAAGCCAGTCTTCTATAGAGTGTAATGCAGCCAGTCTTCTATAGAGTGTAATCCAGCCAGTCTTCTATAGAGTGTAATCCAGCCAGTCTTCTGTAGAGTGTAATACAGCCAGTCTTCTGTAGAGTGTAATCCAGCCAGTCTTCTGTAGAGTGTAATCCAGCCAGTCTTCTGTAGAGTGTAAAGCCAGTCTTCTGTAAAGTGTAAAGCCAGTCTTCTGTAGAGTGTAAAGCCAGTCTTCTGTAGAGTGTAAAGCCAGTCTTCTGTAGAGTGTAATCCAGCCAATCTTCTATAGAGTGTAATCCAGCCAGTCTTCTATAGAGTGTAATCCAGCCAGTCTTCTATAGAGTGTAATCCAGCCAGTCTTCTGTAGAGTGTAATCCAGCCAGTCTTCTGTAGAGTGCAATCCAGCCAGTCTTCTGTAGAGTGTAAAGCCAGTCTTCTGTAAAGTGTAAAGCCAGTCTTCTGTAGAGTGTAAAGCCAGTCTTCTGTAGAGTGTAAAGCCAGTCTTCTGTAGAGTGTAATCCAGCCAGTCTTCTATAGAGTGTAATCCAGCCAGTCTTCTGTAGAGTGTAATCCAGCCAGTCTTCTGTAGAGTGTAATCCAGCCAGTCTTCTGTAGAGTGTTATCCAGCCATTCTTCTATAGAGGTAATCCAGCCAGTCTTCTGTAGAGTGTAATCCAGCCAGTCTTCTGTAGAGTGTTATCCAGCCAGTCTTCTATAGAGTGTAATCCAGCCAGTCTTCTATAGAGTGTAATCCAGCCAGTCTTCTGTAGAGTGTAATCCAGCCAGTCTTCTGTAGAGTGTAAAGCCAGTCTTCTATAGAGTGTAAAGCCAGTCTTCTATAGAGTGTAAAGCCAGTCTTCTATAGAGTGTAATCCAGCCAGTCTTCTATAGAGTGTAAAGCCAGTCTTCTATAGAGTGTAAAGCCAGTCTTCTATAGAGTGTAAAGCCAGTCTTCTAGAGTGTAATCCAGCCAGTCTTCTGTAGTGTAATCCAGCCAGTCTTCTGTAGAGTGTAATCCAGCCAGTCTTCTATAGAGTGTAAAGCCAGTCTTCTGTAGAGTGTAAAACCAGTCTTCTGTAGAGTGTAAGCCAGTCTTCTGTAGAGTGTAACTGCTCAGTCTTCTGTAGAGTGTAATCCAGCCAGTCTTCTATAGAGTGTAATCCAGCCAGTCTTCTATAGAGTGTAATCCAGCTAGTCTTCTATAGAGTGTAATCCAGCCAGTCTTCTGTAGAGTGTAATCCAGCCAGTCTTCTATAGAGTGTAATCCAGCCAGTCTTCTATAGAGTGTAATCCAGCCAGTCTTCTATAGAGTGTAATCCAGCCAGTCTTCTAGAGTGTAATCCAGCCAGTCTTCTATAGTGTAATCCAGCCAGTCTTCTGTAGAGTGTAATCCAGCCAGTCTTCTGTAGAGTGTAATCCAGCCAGTCTTCTGTAGAGTGTTATCCAGCCAGTCTGCTGTAGAGTGTAATCCAGCCAGTCTTCTATAGAGTGTAATGCAGCCAGTCTTCTATAGAGTGTAATCCAGCCAGTCTTCTATAGAGTGTAATCCAGCCAGTCTTCTGTAGAGTGTAATCCAGCCAGTCTTCTGTAGAGTGTAATCCAGCCAGTCTTCTGTAGAGTGTAATCCAGCCAGTCTTCTATAGAGTGTAAAGCCAGTCTTCTATAGAGTGTAAAGCCAGTCTTCTATAGAGTGTAAAGCCAGTCTTCTATAGAGTGTAATCCAGCCAGTCTTCTGTAGAGTGTAATCCAGCCAGTCTTCTGTAGAGTGTAATCCAGCCAGTCTTCTATAGAGTGTAATCAGCCAGTCTTCTGTAGAGTGTAATCCAGCCAGTCTTCCGTAGAGTGTAATCCAGCCAGTCTTCCGTAGAGTGTAATCCAGCCAGTCTTCTGTAGAGTGTAATCCAGCCAGTCTTCTGTAGAGTGTAATCCAGCCAGTCTTCTATAGAGTGTAATCCAGCCAGTCTTCTATAGAGTGTAATCCAGCCAGTCTTCTGTAGAGTGTAATCCAGCCAGTCTTCTGTAGAGTGTAATCCAGCCAGTCTTCTGTAGAGTGTAATCCAGCCAGTCTTCTGTAGAGTGTAATCCAGCCAGTCTTCTGTAGAGTGTAATCCAGCCAGTCTTCTGTAGAGTGTAATCCAGCCAGTCTTCTATAGAGTGTAATCCAGCCAGTTTTATGTAGAGTGTAATTCAGGCTGTAACCCAGAAAGGCCTTCTGTTCTTCGTGCTATTTGAAGGCCAGTTCCCATGGAAACAAGCTAAAATGGAAATTTGTGCATTGGGAATGGAGTGGTGGAGGAGACGAGGGTGGAGGAGACGAGGGGTGGAGGAGACGAGGGTGGAGGAGACGAGGGGTGAGACGAGGTGGAGGAGACGAGGGGGTGGAGGAGACGAGCGGTGGAGGAGACGAGGGTGGAGGAGACGAGGGGTGGAGGGACGAGGGAGGGCATCCATTTACCTCCACTTTTCTTCAAGATAGTAGTCCAATAACAAGGTCTCTGGAGTGGCCCGCTGCCTGCTGGACCCCCAACCTTCCCCTTCTCCCCATGACCCCCAACCTTCTTCCTCCCACCTCACCTCCCCCATGACCCCCAACCTTCTTCCTCCCCCTCACCTCCCCCATGACCCCCAACCTTCTTCCTCCCCCCTCACCTCCCCCATGACCCCCAACCTTCTTCCTCCCACCTCACCTCCCCCATGACCCCAACCTTCCTCCCCCTCACCTCCCCCATGACCCCAACCTTTCCTCCCCCTCACCTCCCCCATGACCCCAACCTTCTTCCTCGCCTCCCCATGACCCCCAACCTTCCCTCCCAACTCACCTCCCCATGACCCCAAGCCTCTTCCCCCCTCTCGTCTCCCATGACTCCCAACCTTTCCACCCCACCTCACCTCCCCCATGACCCCAACCTTCCCCCTCCCCCCTCACCTCCCCATGACCCCAACCTTCCTCTCCTCCCCTCACCTCCCCCATGACCCCAACCCCCTCACCTCCCCCATGACCCCCAACCTTCCTCCCCCTGACCCCCAACCTTCCTCCCCCATGACCCCCAACCTTCCTCCCCCCTCTCGTCTCCCATGACCCCCAACCTTCCCTCCCCTCACCCCTCCCCCATGACCCCAACCCCCTCCCCCCTCGCCTCCCATGACCCCCAACCTTCCTCCCCCTCACCTCCCCCATGACCCCCAAACTTCCTCCTCCCACCTCACCTCCCCCATGACCCCCAACCCCTCCCCCTCACGTCTCCCATGACCCCCAACCTCTTCCCCTCACGTCTCCCATGACCCCAACCCTCCTCCCCCTCACCTTCCCCATGACCCCCAACCTTCCTCCCCTCTCGTCTCCCATGACCCCCAACCTTCTTCCCCCTCACGTCTCCCATGACCCCCAACCTTACTCCCCCTCACCTCCCCCATGACCCCCAACCTTCCTCCCCCTCTCGTCTCCCATGACGCCCGTTGGATGATGTAACGAGGACCACCTACGTCTAACTCTTCTCATGTAGATTCTGACCTCTTGACTTCCACCTTCTGTGTGAGAGAGTCACCTCCCACCCCCCCATTTACACACACACACACACACACACACACACACACACACACACACACACTCCCACACACACACACACACACACACCTCCCCACCCCACACACACACACACACACACACACACACACACACACACACACACACACACACACACACAACTCCCCACCCCAATTACACACACACACACACCTCATTTCTCTTCACCCCATTTACACACACACACCTCCCCACCCCAATTACACACACCTCCCACCCCATTTACACACACCCCTGTTTAATTGGTTCTATTTAAAGGGTTCTGGAGTGGTTCTATTTAAAGGGTTCTATTTAAAGGGTTCTGAGTGGTTCTATTTAAAGGGTTCTGTGTGGTTCTGTTTAAAAGGTTCTGGTGTGGTTTTGATTAAAGGTTTCTATTTATTTCACTTCTTTGACCAGAGTCCTATGAGCACAAGGTAATCTTATTCCCTACATATAGTGCACTTCTTTTGACCAGAGACCTATGGGCACAAGGCACCCCATTCCCTACAGAGTGCACTTCTTTTGACCAGAGACCTGGGCACAAGGCACCCCTATTCCCTACATAGTGCACTTCTTTTGACCAGAGCTCTATGGGGGAATAGGGTGCCATTTGGGACAGCTCGGTGTGTTATAAAATCTTCTATTAACTTTCACAGTAGCTGTCACTCTGTTTCTGTCTTCCAAGGTCAACAAACCAGAACTACTACTATTAGTGGCCAGCTGAGACCAGACCATCTCAGACAATAGCTGAAAGCCCTATAGTTATAGGAAAAGCCCTATAGTTATCATGTGTTCTTCAAAGGAGAGGAGAGAGAAGAGGAGGAGAGGAGGGAAGAGGGAGAGGAGGAGGAAGGAGGAGGAGAGAGTAGGAGGAGAGGAGAGGGAGGAAGAAGAGAGGAGAATGAGGGAAGAGGAGAGAAGAGGAAGAGGAGGGGAAGAGGAGATAAGAGGAGAGGAGAGGAGGGAAGAGGAGAGGAGGGAAGAGGAGAGGAAGAGAGGAGAGAGGAGAGAAGAGGAGAGGAAGAGAGGAGAGGAGAGAGGAGGGAAGAGGAGAGGAGAAGAGGAGGAGAGGGAAGAGGAGAGGAGATGAGAGGAGGAGAGGAGAGAGGAGGGAAGAGGAGAGGAGAGGAGGAGAGGAGGGGAGAGGAGAGGAGGCGAGGAGAGAGGAGGCAAGGAGAGAGGAGGCAAGGAGAGAGGAGGCGAGGAGAGAGGAGGGAAGTGAAGAGGAGAGGAGAGAGGAGGGAAGTGAAGAGGAGAGGAGAGAGGAGGGAAGAGGAGAGGAGAGGAGGGAAGAGAGGTGATGAGAGGAGATGAGAGGAGGAGAGGAGGGAAGAGGAGAGGAGGCGAGGAGGAGAGGAGAGGAGAGGAGAGGAGAGGAGAGGAGAGGAGAGGAGAGGAGAGGAGAGAGGAGGGAAGAGGAGATGAGAGGAGGAGAGAGGAGGGAAGAGGAGAGAGGAGGAGAGGAGTAGAGGAGGAGAGGAGAGAGAAGGAGAGGAGAGAGGAGGAGAGAGGAGGAGAGGAGGGAAGAGGAGAGGAGGGAGGAGGGAAGAGGAGAGGAGGAGAGGAGAGGAGAGGGGAGGGAAGAGGAGAGGAGAGGAGAGGGAAGAGGAGAGGAGAGGAGAGAGGAGGGAAGAGGAGAGGAGGGAAGAGGAGAGGAGAGGAGGAGAGGAGGGAGGAGAGGAGAGGAGAGAGGAGGGAAGAGGAGAAGAGGAGAGGAGAGGAGAGAGGAGCGAAGAGGAGAGGAGAGAGGAGGGAGGAGAAGAGGAGATGAGGAGAGGAGAGGAGCAAGGAGGGAAGAGGAGAGGAGGGAGGAGGAGAGGAGAGAAGGGAGGAGGAGAGGGAGGAGGAGAGAGAGGAGGGAAGAGGAGAGAGGAGGAGAGGAGAGGAGGAGGGAAGAGGAGAGGAGGAGAGGAGAGGAGAGGAGAGGAGAGGGGAGGGAAGAGGAGAGGAGAGGAGAGGGAAGAGGAGAGGAGAGGAGAGGAGAGAGGAGGGAAGAGGAGAGGAGAGAGGAGGAGAGGAGAGGAGGAGAGGAGGGAGGAGAGGAGAGGAGAGAGGAGGGAAGAGGAGAGGAGAGGAGAGAGGAGCGAAGAGGAGAGGAGAGAGGAGGGAGGAGAAGAGAGGAGGGAAGAGGAGATGAGGAGAGGAGAGGAGCAAGGAGGGAAGAGGAGAGGAGGGAGGAGGAGAGGAGAGAAGGGAGGAGGAGAGGAGAGGAGAGAGGAGGGAAGAGGAGAGAGGAGGAGAGGAGAGAGGAGGAGAGGAAAGAGGAGGAGAGGAGGGAGGAGAGGAGAGAGGAGGCAGGAGAAGAGAGGAGAGAGGAGGGAAGAGGAGAGGAGAGAGGGAGAGAGGAGGAGAGGGAAGAGGGAGGAGGAGAGGGAAGAGGAGGGAGGAGAGGAGAGGAGAGAGGAGGGAAGAGGAGAGGAGAGGAGAGAGGAGGGTAGAGGAGAGGAGAGAGGAGGGTAGAGGAGAGGAGAGAGGAGAGGAGAGAGGAGGGAAGAGGAGGGAAGAGGAGAGGAGAGAGGAGGGAAGAGGAGATGAGGAGAGGAGGAGAGGAGGAGGGAAGAGGAGAGAGGGGGCAGACTAGCTTTGGCAATGTTAACATGTGTTTCCCATGCCAATAAAGCACCTTGAATTGAATTGAATGAGAAAAAGAGGTGAGAGGGCATAGGAGAGGAGAGGAGAGGAGAGGAGGAGAGAGGAGGGTAGTAGAGGGTAGGGGAGAGGAGGGTAGAGGAGAGAGGAGGGCAGAGGAGGAGGAGAGAGGAAAGGAAAGGAGAGGAGAGGGTTTATATAACAGCCTGGATCCTGGTCCAGCAGTTTGTCTCCAGCTAGTCTGCTTGTTATCGTTTGTCGTGTCAACAATGTTACTCACAGCCGGAGAGAGTAGAGAGGGAAACACACTGCAGAGAGAGATAGATATGGAGGGAGTGAGTGAAGAAAGATAGAGATGGAGGGAGGGAGGGAAGAGAGATAGCAAGAGAGGCAGGAAGAGATAGGAGGGCGAAGGAGGAGAGAGGGAGGAGAGTGATAAGGGAAGACGAGAAGAGAGAAAGGAGGGAGAAGGAGGAGAGAGGGAGAGTGATAAGGGGAGACGAGAAGAGAGAAAGGAGGGAGTGTTATATAGAGGGACAGTTATTACTACTCTGAGGGGTTGTATATAGAGGGACAGTCATTACTACTCTGTCTGGTGGGGTTGTATATAGAGGGACAGTCATTACTACTCTGTGGGGTTGTATATAGAGGGACAGTCATTACTACTCTGTCTGATGGGGTTGTATATAGAGGACAGTCGTACTACTCTATATGATGGGGTTGTATATAGAGGACAGTCATTACTACTCTGTGGGGTTGTATATAGAGGGACAGTCATTACTACTCTCTGAGGGGTTGTATATAGAGGGACAGTCATTACTACTCTGCTGGGGTTGTATATAGAGGGACAGTCATTACTACTCTGTGGGGTTGTATATAGAGGGACAGTCATTACTACTCTGTGGGGTTGTATATAGAGGGACAGTCATTACTACTCTGAGGGGTTGTATATAGAGGGACAGTCATTACTACTCTGTGGGGTTGTATATAGAGGGACAGTCATTACTACTCTGTGGGGTTGTATATAGAGGGACAGTCATTACTACTCTGAGGGGTTGTATATAGAGGGACAGTCATTACTACTCTGTGGGGTTGTATATAGAGGGACAGTC
>NW_025749073.1:0-27778 GCF_021184085.1 Oncorhynchus gorbuscha
AGGGGTTGGGGACCGGATGGGTGTGGAGTGGGGAGCTGGACAGGGGTTGGGGACCGGATGGGTGTGAGTGGGGAGCTGGACAGGGGTTGGGGACCGGATGGGTGTGAGTGGGGAGCTGACAGGGGCTGGGGACCTGGATGGGTGGAGTGGGGAGCTGGACAGGGGTTGGGGACCGGGTGGGTGTGAGTGGGGAGCTGGACAGGGGTTGGGGACCGGGTGGGTGTGAGTGGGGAGCTGGACAGGGGTTGGGGACCGGGTGGGTGTGAGTGGGGAGCTGGACAGGGGTTGGGGACCGGGTGGGTGTGAGTGGGGAGCTGGACAGGGGTTGGGGACCGGGTGGGTGTGAGTGGGGAGCTGGACAGGGGTTGGGGACTGGGTGGGTGTGAGTGGGGAGCTGGACAGGGGTTGGGGACTGGGTGGGTGTGAGTGGGGAGCTGGACAGGGGTTGGGGACTGGATGGGTGTGAGTGGGGAGCTGGACAGGGGTTGGGGACTGGATGGGTGTGAGTGGGGAGCTGGACAGGGTTGGGGACTGGATGGGTGTGAGTGGGGAGCTGGACAGGGGTTGGGGACTGGATGGGTGTGAGTGGGGAGCTGGACAGGGGTTGGGGACTGGATGGGTGTGAGTGGGGAGCTGGACAGGGGTTGGGGACTGGATGGGTGTGAGTGGGGAGCTGGACAGGGGTTGGGGACTGGATGGGTGTGAGTGGGGAGCTGGACAGGGGTTGGGGACCGGATGGGTGTGAGTGGGGAGCTGGACAGGGGTTGGGGACCGGATGGGTGTGAGTGGGGAGCTGGACAGGGGTTGGGGACCGGATGGGTGTGAGTGGGGAGCTGGACAGGGGTTGGGGACCGGATGGGTGTGAGTGGGGAGCTGGACAGGGGTTGGGGACTGGATGGTTCTTAGGTGAACCAATGAGAATGTCTAAGGGCTTTATTGTCATGGGAACAGGTTTACACGGCCAAGTGAAGAAACCCAACAACAAAGACCAAAACAATCAAACATTAACTGGAAACATTACACACGTGTGTGTCTCTCTCTCTCTCTCTGTCTCTCTCTCTGTCTCTCTCTCTGTCTCTCTCTCTCTCTGTCTCTCTCTGTATCTCTCTCTGTATCTCTCTCTGTCTCTCTCTCTGTCTCTCTCTCTGTCTCTCTCTCTCTCTGTCTCTCTCTCTGTCTGTCTCTCTCTCTGTCTCTCTCTCTGTCTCTCTCTCTGTCTCTCTCTCTGTCTCTCTCTCTCTCTCTCTCTGTATCTCTCTCTCTCTCTCTCTCTCTGTCTCTCTCTCTGTATCTCTCTCTCTCTCTCTGTCTCTCTCTCTGTCTCTCTCTCTGTCTCTCTCTCTCTGTCTCTCTCTGTCTCTGTCTCTGTATCTCTCTCTCTCTGTCTCTCTCTCTGTATCTCTCTCTCTCTATCTCTCTCTCTGTATCTCTCTCTCTCTGTCTCTCTCTCTGTATCTCTCTCTCTCTGTCTCTCTCTCTGTATCTCTCTCTCTCTGTCTCTCTCTCTGTATCTCTCTCTCTCTGTCTCTCTCTCTGTCTGTCTCTGTCTGTCTCTCTCTCTCTCTGTCCCTCTCTCTGTCTCTCTCTCTGTCTCTCACTCTCTCTCTGTCTCTCACTCTCTCAATTTCATCTTAAAGGCTTTATTGGCATGGGAAACATATGTTAACATTGCCAAAGCAAGTGAGGTAGATAATAAACAAAAGTGAAATAAACAATAAAAATGAACAGTAAACATTACACTCACAGAAGTTGAAAAAGAATAAAGACATTTCAAATGTCATTATGTATGTGTAACAGTGTTGCACATCTCCCTAGTTAAATAAAGGGACAACAGTAAGGATGTGCAGATACTTAAAGTACAAAAGGGAAAATAAATAAACATAAATATGGGTTGTATTTACAATGGTGTTTGTTCTTCACTGGTTGCCCTTTTCTCGTGGCAACAGGTCACAAATCTTGCTGCTGTGATGGCACACTGTGGAATTTCACCCGGTAGATATGGGAGTTTATCAACATTGGGTTTTGTTTTCTAATTCTTTGTGGATCTGTGTAATCTGAGGAAATATGTGTCTCTAATATGGTCATACATTGGGCAGGAGGTTAGGAAGTGCAGCTCAGTTTCCACCTCATTTTGTGGGCAGTGAGCACATAGCCTGTCTTCTCTTGAGAGCCATGTCTGCCTACGGCGGCCTCTTCTCAATAGCAAGGCTCTGCTCACTGAGTCTGTACATAGTCAAAGCTTTCCTTAAGTTTGGGTCAGTCACAGTGGTCAGGTATTCTGCGACTGTGTACTCTCCACTGTGTACTCTCTCAACACCACAGGCCTTTTTGGGTTGGAGGGTTTTTATTTTGTCCTGTAGTTCATTCAATGTAATTGGAGAATCCAGTGGGTTCTGGGCGTCTGTAATAGTTGAAAGTAAGATTTGTATTTGATCATGCTGTTGTGCTGTTTGTTCTTTGTTATAGAGATAAAGATATTGAAGAAGTGGTTTATCTATACATCTCTGTTTTGGATAGATAACTCTTCGTGTTGTTGTTTGTTTAGTGTTTTCACATTTTCCCAGAAGTGGTTCGATTCTATGGATTCTTCAATTGCATTGAGCTGATTTCTGACGTGCTGTTCCTTCTCTTTCCGTAGTGTATTTCTGTATTGTTTTAGTGATTCTCCATAGTGAAGGTGTAGGGGGGGGGCAGCTGGTGGTAATGTGGTTGGTGGGGTCCTCTATGGTCTGGGTGGGGTGGTCCTCTATGGTCTGAGTGGGGGTCTTCTATGGTATTCTATGGTCTGGGTGGGGGTCCTCTATGGTCTAGGTGTGGGGTCCTCTAAGGTCTGGGTGGTGGGTCCTCTATGGTCTGGGTGGTGGGTCCTCTATGGTCTGGGTGGGGGGTCCTCTATGGTCTGGGTGTCCACTATGGTCTGGGGGTCCTCTATGGTCTGGGTGTGGGGTCCTCTATGGTCTGGGTGGGGTGGTCCTCTATGATCTGGGTGGGGTGATCCTCTATGATCTGGGTGGGGTGATCCTCTATGGTCTGGGTGGGGTGGTCCTCTATGGTCTGGGTGTGGGGTCCTCTATGGTCTGGGTGGGGGTCCTCTCTGGTCTGGGTGGGGGTCCTCTCTGGTCTGGGTGTGGGGTCCTCTATGGTCTGGGTGGGGTGGGGGTCCTCTATGGTCTGAGTGGGGTGATCCTCTGGTCTGAGTGGGGGTCCTCTATGGTCTGGGTGGGGGTCCTCTATTGTCCTCTATGGTCTGGGTAGGGGTCCTCTATGGTCTGAGTGGGGGTCTTCTATGGTATTCTATGGTCTGGGTGGGGGTCCTCTATGGTCTAGGTGTGGGGTCCTCTAAGGTCTGGGTGGTGGGTCCTCTATGGTCTGGGTGGGGGGTCCTCTATGGTCTGGGTGCGGGGGTCCTCTATGATCTGGGTGTCCACTATGGTCTGGGGGTCCTCTATGGTCTGGGTGTGGGGTCCTCTATGGTCTGGGTGGGGTCCTCTATGGTCTGCGTGTGGGGTGATCCTCTATGGTCTGGGTGTGGGGTGATCCTCTATGGTCTGGGTGTGGGGTCCTCTATGGTCTGGGTGGGGTGGTCCTCTATGGTCTGGGTGGGGTGGTCCTCTATGGTCTGGGTGGGGTGGTCCTCTATGGTCTGGGTGGGGTCCTCTATGGTCTGGGTGGGGTCCTCTATGGTCTGGGTGGGGGTCCTCTATGGTCTGGGTGGGGTGGTCCTCTATGGTCTGGGTGGGGTGGTCCTCTATGGTCTGGGGGTCCTCTATGGTCTGGGTGGGGTGGTCCTCTATGGTCTGGGGGGTCCTCTATGGTCTGGGTGGGGTGGTCCTCTATGGTCTGGGTGGGGTGGTCCTCTATGGTCTGGGTGGGGTGGTCCTCATGGTCTAGGGGGTCCTCTATGGTCTGGGTGGGGTGGTTCTCTATGGTCTGGGTGGGGTGGTTCTCTATGGTCTGGGTGGGGGTCCTCTATGGTCTGGGTGGGGTGGTCCTCTATGGTCTGGGTGGGGGTCCTCTATGGTCTGGGTGGGGGTCCTCTATGGTCTGGGTGGGGTGATCCTCTATGGTCTGGGTGGGGTCCTCTCTGGTCTGGGTGAGGGGTCCTCTGGTCTGAGTGGGGGGGTCCTCTATGGTCTGGGTGGGGGGGTCCTCTATGGTCTGGGTGGGGGTCCTCTATTGTCCTCTATGGTCTGGGTGGGGGTCCTCTATGGTCTGAGTGGGGTCTTCTATGGTACTCTATGGTCTGGGTGGGGTCCTCTATGGTCTGGGTGGGGTCCTCTATGGGCCTCTATGGTCTGAGTGGGGTGGTCCTCTATGGTCTGGGTGGGGAGCCTCTATGGTCTGGGTGGGGTGGTCCTCTGGTCTGAGTGGGGGTCCTCTATGGTCTGGGTGGGGTTCCTCTATTGTCCTCTATGGTCTGGGTGGGGGGTCCTCTATGGTCTGAGTGGGGATCTTCTATGGTACTCTATGGTCTGGGTGGGGTCCTCTATGGTCTGGGTGTGGGGTCCTCTATGGTCTGGGTGGGGGTCCTCTATGGTCTGAGTGGGGTCTTCTATGGTACTCTATGGTCTGGGTGGGGGTCCTCTATGGTCTGAGTGGGGGTCATCTATGGTCTGAGTGGGGGTCATCTATGGTCTGGGTGAGGGTCCTCTATGGCCTGGGTGGGGGATCCTCTATGGTCTGGGTGGGGTCCTCTATGGTCTGGGTGGGGTCCTCTCTGGTCTGGGTGAGGGGTACTCTATGGTCTGAGTGGGGGTCCTCTGGTCTGAGTGGGGGGTCCTCTATGGTCTGGGTGGGGGTCCTCTATTGTCCTCTATGGTCTGGGTGGGGGTCCTCTATGGTCTGGGTGTGGGGTCCTCTATGGTCTGAGTGGGGGTCTTCTATGGTACTCTATGGTCTGGGTGGGGGTCCTCTATGGTCTGGGTGGGGTCCTCTATGGGCCTCTATGGTCTGAGTGGGGTGGTCCTCTATGGTCTGGGTGGGGGAGCCTCTATGGTCTGGGTGGGGTGGTCCTCTGGTCTGAGTGGGGGGTCCTCTATGGTCTGGGTGGGGTCCTCTATGGGCCTCTATGGTCTAGGTGTGGGGTCCTCTATGGTCTGGGTGTGGGGTCCTCTATGGTCTGGGTGGGGTGGTCCTCTATGGTCTGGGTGGGGGGGGGTCTCGCTGGTCTGGGTGGGGGGGGTCTCGCTGGTCTGAGCAGGGTGTCTATTGCTCCATTTCTCCTGTGTGAGGTGCTGGGGCTGCTGTTGAGGGTGACGTCCTTCAGGGTCCTGGCAGGGTTGTGATTGCTGCCTTGTATAGGTGGACCTGGTCATATAGGCTGTTCAAGTCCAGGGTGGAGTGGTGGGCCAGGAAAACGTTTGGTTTTGAGGCACAGGAAATACCTGAATTTACCCGCTCTATGGTAGCAGGGTGGAAGTTTTTTCATGGTAGTACGGTGGAGAACCACTTGTGCGTTGGGGAAAGTAGAAGAAGCCTTTTCAATCACTCCCTTCAGTGCTGTGGCCACCCTTTCCTGCTGTGCTCTCAGGTCGTTTGTGCCTGTGTGTTTTATTATGTGGCTGGGTGAACCTAGTTGGTCCTCAGACAGAAGGTCTAGGGCGCGCTGGGTGAACCTAGTTGGTCCTCAGACAGAAGGTCTAGGGCGCGCTGGGTGAACCTAGTTGGTCCTCAGACAGAAGGTCTAGGGCGCGCTGGGTGAACCTAGTTTGGCCTCAGACAGAAGGTCTAGGGCGCGCTGGGTGAACCTAGTTTGGCCTCAGACAGAAGGTCTAGGGCGCGCTGGGTGAACCTAGTTTGGCCTCAGACAGAAGGTCTAGGGCGCGCTGGGTGAACCTAGTTGGTCCTCAGACAGAAGGTCTAGGGCGCGCTGGGTGTTTGGACACCAGAGTTTAGACACACTGTGTTTGGGAAAAAGTTTTTTTTCTTCTATATATTTCCCGTTTGAGTCCATAAGTAGTACAATCTTTGTCTTGTGTATGTCCTCAGTGGGTGTGGGGGGGTTGTCAGGAGGGCTATCAGGGTGGGACTGTTCTGCTGTGGACTGTGCTGTGCTGCTGCTGGACTGTTCTGCTGTATGCTGGACTGTGCTGCTGCGTGATGGACTGTGCTGTGTAATGGACTGTTCTGCTGTGATGGACTGTGCTGCTGTGCTGTGCTGGACTGTTCTGCTGTATGGACTGTGCTGCTGTATTGGACTGTTCTGCTGTGCTGGACTGTTCTGCTGTGATGGACTGTTCTGCTGTGCTGGACTGTTCTGCTGTAGTAATGGACTGTACTGCTGTGCTGTGGACTGTTCTGCTGTTGGACTGTTCTGACTGTTCTGCTGGACTGTTCTGCTGTGATGGACTGTGCTGTGTTCTGTGCTGGACTGTGCTGCTGTGATGGACTGTGCTCTGTGCTGGACTGTTCTGCTGTAATGGACTGTTCTGTGCTGTGCTGGACTGTTCTGCTGTAATGGACTGTTCTGCTGTGATGGACTGTGCTGGACTGTTCTGCTGTGATGGACTGTGCTGCTGTGCTGGACTGTTCTGCTGTGCTATGCTGGACTGTTCTGCTGTGATGGACTGTACTGAACTGTGCTACTGGACTTTCCTACTGGGTACTGGACTGTTCTGCAGTATGGACTGTGCTGCTGTGCTGCTGGACTGTTCTGCTCTGGACTGTACTGCTTGATGGACTGTGCTGCTGTATGGACTGTTCTACTGTAATGGACTGTTGCTGCTGTACTGTGCTGGACTGTTCTGCTGTGATGGACTGTGCTGCCTGGACTATTTCTGCTGTGCTGGACTGTGCTGCTGTGCCTGGACTGTTCTGCTGTGATGGACTGTTCTGCTGTGATGCTGGACTGTTCTGCTGTGCTGGACTGTTCTGCTGTGCTGGACTGTGCTGCTTCTGCTGTGCTGGACTGTTCTGCTGTGACTGGACTGTGCTGTGCTGGACTGTTCTGCTGTGATGCTGGACTGTTCTGCTGTGTGGACTGTGCTGCTGTGCTATGCTGGACTGTTCTGCTGTATTGGACTGTTCTGCTGTGATGGACTGTGCTGCTGTGCTGGACTGGACTGTTCTGCTGTGATGGACTGTGCTGACTATTGCTGTAAATGGACTGTTCTGCTGTGATGGACTGTGCTGCTGTGATGGACTGTTCTGCTGTGTGGACTGTGCTGCTGTGCTGGACTGTTCTGCTGTATGGACTGCTGCTGGACTGTTGCTGTGCTGGACTGTTCTGCTGTGATGGACTGTGCTGCTGTGCTGGACTGTTCTGCTGTATTGGACTGTGCTGCTGTGCTGGACTGTTCTGCTGTGATGGACTGTGCTGCTGTGCTGGACTGTTCTGCTGTGGACTGGACTGTGCTGTGCTGGACTGTTCTGCTGTGCTGGACTGTTCTGCTGTGCTGGACTGTGCTGCTGTGCTGGACTGTTGCTGCTGTGGACTGGACATGCTGCTGTGCTGGACTGTTCTGCTGTGACTGTGCTGACTGCTGGACTGCTGTAATGGACTGTTCTGCTGTGCTGTGCTGGACTGTTCTGCTGTGATGGACTGTGCTGCTGTGCTGGGACTGTTCTGCTGTGATGGACTGTTCTGCTGTGCTATGCTGGACTGTTCTGCTGTAATGGACTGTGCTGCTGTAATGGACTGTGCTGCTGTGCTGGACTGGACTATTCTGCTGTGATGGACTGTGCTGCTGTGCTGGACTGTCTGCTGTGCTATGCTGGACTGTTCTGCTGTGCTGGACTGTTCTGCTGTATGGACTGTGCTGCTGTGATGGACTGGACTGTTCTGCTATAATGGACTGTGCTGCTGTGCTGGACTGTTCTGCTGTGATGGACTGTGCTGTGCTGCTGTGCTGGACTGTTCTGCTGTGCTGGACTGTTCTGCTGTGCTGGACTGTTCTGCTGTGCTATGCTGGACTGTTCTGCTGTGCTGGACTGTTCTGCTGTGCTGGACTGTTCTGCTGTGATGGACTGTTCTGCTGTGACTGTGCTGGACTGTTCTGCTGTGATGGACTGTTCTGCTGTGGTGGACTGTGCTGCTGTGCTCTGCTGGATGATGGACTGTTCTGCTGTGATGGACTGTGCTGCTGTGCTGGACTGTTCTGCTGTTTGGACTGTTCTGCTGTGCTGGACTGTTCTGCTGTGCTGGACTGTTCTGCTGTGCTGGACTGTTCTGCTGGACTGTACTGCTGTGCTGGACTATTCTGCTGTAAATGCTGGACTGTGCTGTGCTGTGCTGGACTATTCTGCTGTGTAAATGGACTGTTCTGCTGTAATGGACTGTTCTGCTGTGCTGGACTGTTCTGCTGTAATGGACTGTGCTGCTGTGCTGTACTGGACTGTTCTGCTGATGGACTGTCTGCTGTGATGGACTGACTGTGCGCTGCTGGACTGTTCTGCTGTAATGGACTGTTCTGCTGTGATGGACTGTTCTGCTGTGATGGACTGTGCTGCTGTATGCTGGACTGTTCTGCTGTACTATGGACTGTTCTGCTGGACTTGGACTGTTCTGCTGTGCTGGACTGTTCTGCTGTAATGGACTGTGCTGCTGCTGTGCTGGACTTCTGCTGTATTGGACTGTTCTGCTGTGCTGTGGACTGTTCTGCTGTGGCTGGACTGTTCTGCTGTGCTGGACTGTTCTGCTGTGCTGGACTGTGCTGCTGTAATGGACTGTGCTGCTGTGATGGACTGTTCTGCTGCTATGCTGGACTGTTCTGCTGTATGGACTGTGCTGCTGTGCTGTGCTGGACTGTTCTGCTGTGTGGACTGTTCTGCTGTGCTGGCTGGACTGTTGCTGTGCTGTTCTATGCTGGACTGTTCTGCTGTTTGCTGTGCTGGACTGTGCTGCTGTGATGGACTGTTCTGCTGTGATGGACTGTGCTGCTGTACTGGACTGTTCTGCTGTGCTGGACTGTTCTGCTGTGACTGTGCTGGACTGTTCTGCTGTGCTGTGCTGGACTGTTCTGCTGTTCTGCTGGACTGTGCTGCTGTGCTGGACTGTTCTGCTGTGATGGACTGTGCTGCTGTGTACTGGACTGTTCTGCTGTGATGGACTGTACTGCTGTGCTGGACTGTTCTGCTGTAATGGACTGTGCTGTTCTGTGCTGGACTGTTCTGCTGTGATGGACTGTACTGCTGTGCTGTGCTGGACTGTTCTGCTGTTGGACTGTTCTGCTGTGCTGTTGGACTGTTCTGCTGTAAATGGACTGTGCTGCTGTGCTGGACTGTTCTGCTGTGATGATGGACTGTTGCTGCTGTGATGGACTGCTGCTGTGCTGGACTGTTCTGCTGTGATGGACTGTGCTGCTGTGCTGGACTGTTCTGCTGTGATGGACTGTGCTGCTGTGCTGGACTGTTCTGCTGTGATGGACTGTGCTGCTGTGCTGGACTGTTCTGCTGTGATGGACTGTTCTGCTGTGATGGACTGTTCTGCTGTGCTGGACTGTGCTGCTGTGCTGGTTCTGCTGTATTGGACTGTGCTGCTGTGGACTGATTGCTGTGATGGACTGTCTGCTGTGCTGGACTGTTCTGCTGTGCTATGCTGGACTGTTCTGCTGTGATGGACTGTGCTGCTGTGCTGGACTGTTCTGCTGTAAATGCTGGACTGTTCTGCTGTATTGGACTGTGCTGCTGTGCTGGACTGTTCTGCTGTAATGGACTGTTCTGCTGTGGACTGTGGCTGCTGTGCTGGACTGTTCTGCTGTGATGGACTGTGCTGCTGTGTGCTGGACTGTTCTGCTGTGCTATGCTGGACTGTTCTGCTGTAATGGACTGTGCTGCTGTGCTGTGCTGGACTGTTCTGCTGTAATGGACTGTGACTGCTGTGCTGGACTGTTCTGCTGTGATGGACTGTTCTGCTGTGCTGGACTGTTCTGCTGTGGACTGGACTGTGCTGCTGTCTGCTGTATTGGACTGTGCTGCTGTGCTGTTACTGCTGTGACTGGACTTCTGCTGTGCTGGACTGTGCTGCTGTGCTGTATTCTGGACTGGTTCTGCTGTGCTGGACTGTTCTGCTGTGATGGACTGTGCTGCTGTGCTGGACTGTGCTGCTGTATGCTGGACTGTTCTGCTGTGCTGGACTGTTCTGCTGTGCTGGACTGTTCTGCTGTGATGGACTGTTCTGTGATGGACTGTGCTGCTGTGCTGGACTGTTCTGCTGTGATGGACTGTGCTGCTGTGCTGTGCTGGACTGTTCTGCTGTGATGGACTGTGCTGCTGTGCTGGACTGTTCTGCTGTGATGGACTGTGCTGCTGTGCTGCTGTGCTGGACTGTGCTGCTGTGCTATGCTGGACTGTTCTGCTGTGCTGATGGACTGTTATGCTGATGGACTGTGCTGCTGTGCTGGACTGTTCTGCTGTGATGGACTGTGCTGCTATGGGACTGTTCTGCTGTGATGGACTGTTCTGCTGTGCTGGACTGTGCTGCTGTGCTATGCTGGACTGTTCTGCTGTATTGGACTGTGCTGCTGTGCTGGACTGTTCTGCTGTACTGGACTGTGCTGCTGTGCTGGACTGTTCTGCTGTATGGACTGTACTGCTGTGGACTGTTCTGCTGTGTGGACTGTTCTGCTGTATTGGACTGTTCTGCTGTGCTGGACTGTTCTGCTGTGATGGACTGTACTCTGCTGTGCTGGACTGTTCTGCTGTATATGGACTGTGCTACTGTAATGAACTGCTGCTGTGCTGGACTGTTCTGCTGTGATGGACTGTGCTGCTGTGCTGGACTGTTCTGCTGTATTGGACTGTGCTGCTGCTGTGCTGGACTGTTCTGCTGTATGGACTGTGCTGCTGTGACTGGACTGCTGTGCTGTGCTGGACTGTTCTGCTGTGCTGGACTGTGCTGCTGTGCTGGACTGTTCTGGACTGTTCTGCTGTATGCTGGACTGTTCTGCTGTAATGGACTGTGCTGCTGTGGACTGGACTGTGCTGCTGTAATGGACTGTTCTGCTGTAATGGACTGTTCTGCTGTGCTGGACTGTTCTGCTGTGCTGGACTGTTCTGCTGTAATGGACTGTGCTGCTGTAAATGGACTGTTCTGCTGTGCTGGACTGTTCTGCTGTGATGGAGGACTGTTTGCTGCTGCTGGACTGTTCTGCTGTGATGGACTGTGCTGCTGTGCTGGACTGTTCTGCTGTGCTGGACTGTTCTGCTGTGATGGACTGTGCTGCTGTGCTGGACTGTTCTGCTGTGATGGACTGTGCTGCTGCTGACTGCAAGTATGGACTGTTCTGCTGTAATGGACTGTGCTGCTGTGCTGGACTGTCTGCTGCTGGACTGTGCTGGACTGTTCTGCTGTGCTGGACTGTTCTGCTGTATTGGACTGTCTGCTGTGCTGGACTGTTCTGCTGTGATGGACTGTGCTGCTGTGGACTGTTCTGCTGCTGTATTGGACTGTGCTGCTGTGCTGGACTGTTCTGCTGTGATGGACTGTTGCTGTGCTGTGCTGGACTGTTCTGCTGTGATGGACTGTGCTGCTGTGCTGGACTGTTGTACTGCTGTGCTGTGCTGGACTGTTCTGCTGTCTGCTGGACTGTGCTGCTGTTTGCTATGCTGGACTATGTTCTGCTGTAATGGACTGTGCTACTGTGCTGGACTGTTCTGCTGTACTGGACTGTTCTGCTGTGCTGGACTGTTCTGCTGTGTCTATGCTGGACTGTTCTGCTGTAATGGACTGTTCTGCTGTGCTGGACTGTTCTGCTGTAATGTCAACTGTACTGCTGTGCTGGACTGTTCTGCTGTACTGTACTGACACTACTGTCTACTGTAATGGACTGTTCTACTGTAATGGACTGTGCTACACTATGGTGGACTGTTCTGCTGTTGGACTGTTCTGCTGTGGTGACTGTGCTCTGTGCTGGACTGTTCTGCTGTGTCTGCTGCTGCTGGACTGTTCTGCTGTGACTGTGCTGGACTATGGACTGGCTCTGGTTGGACTGTTCTGCTGTGCTGGACTGTGCTGCTGTGCTGGACTGTGCTGCTGTGCTGGACTGTTCTGCTGTGATGGACTGTTCTGCTGTGCTGGACTGTTCTGCTGTATTGGACTGTGCTGCTGTGCTGTGCTGGACTGTTCTGCTGTGATGCTGGACTGTTCTGCTGTAATGGACTGTGCTGCTGTGCTGTGCTGGACTGTCTGTTCTCTGTATTGGACTGTTCTGCTGTGCTGGACTGTTATGCTGTGATGGACTGTTCTGCTGTGCTGTGCTGGACTGTTCTGCTGGGTTGGACTGTTCTGCTGTAATGGACTACTGTGCTGTGCTGGACTATTCTGCTGTGCTATGTCCAAGACTGTGTGCTGTGATGGACTGTGCTGCTGTGCTATGCTGGACTGTTCTGCTGTGCTGGACTGTTCTGCTGTGATGGACTGTGCTCTGGTGCTGGACTGTTCTGCTGTGATGGACTGTGCTGCTGTGCTGGACTGTTCTGCTGTATGCTGTAGACTGTTCTGCTGTGCTATGCTGGACTGTTCTGCTGTTCATTGACTGTGCTGCTGTCTTTGGACTTTTGCTGCTTGCTATGCTGGACTATTCTGCTGTAATGAACTGTGCTACTGTTCTGTACTGAACTATTCTACTGTACTGCTATTCTACTGTAATGGACTGTTCTGCTGTACTGGACTATCTGCTGTAATGGACTGTACTACTGTCTATGCTGGACTGTTCTGCTGTATTGGACTGTGCTGCTGTCTGGACTGGACTGTTCTGTGTGTGCTGGACTGTTCTGCTGGCTGGACTGTGCTGCTGTGCTGGACTGTGACTGCTGTATTGGACTGTGCTGCTGTGCTGTGCTGGACTGTTCTGCTGTGTGGACTGTTCTGCTGTGATGGACTGTTCTGCTGTGCTGGACTGTTCTGCTGTGATGGACTGTTCTGCTGTGCTGGACTGTTCTGCTGTGATGGACTGTGCTGCTGTGATGGACTGTGCTCTGCTGTGTTGGACTGTTCTGCTGTGGTGTGGACTGTGCTGCTGTGCTGGACTGTTCTGCTGTGTGTCGGGAGGTGAGGTGGGCTGTTCTGCTGGCTTCTCTGCGGAGGTGGCCAGCTCTCTAGTGGGTTGTTCTCTGTCACCGCCATCCCCTCAACCTCTCCTCCAGCAGTCTGATCCTCTCCTCCAGTGTTCTGTTCTTCTCCAGCAGTCTGATCCTCTCCTCTAGTGCTCTGTTCTTCTCCTGCTCTTTCTCCTGTTGAAGTTGTCTCACCACAGTCCAGAGTGCAGATATGTCTCTCTCCAACTCCAGCATTCTGGGTCTGGTTGATGGGTTGTTGTTGTGCTGGACTGTTGTCTGGGTCTGGTTAAGGGGTGTTGTTGTGCTGGACTGTTGTCTGGGTCTGTGCTGACTGAAGTGTAATCACCTGCTGTTCCAGCTCTACCTGCCTTACTTCCAGCTGGGTGAATTTATCCTTCATTTCAGTGAGCGAGTAGTACTCTCTGCTGGGAGGTTGACTTTACGTTTGGGGTTGCTTCATGAAGAGGTCTGATTCGCTCGGGATGTGGGAGTCTTCACCAAGAGAGAGCTTCTCCTGCTGCGCTCCCACTTTGATTAGGTGAAAATCCAGCTGAAACTGTTTGGCGTTGCCCTGTACCATTACTGTTCCAGACTTGTACAGGTTGACATTGGCTGACTCAAGAGTCCTCGTTGTCTAACAGCCTGAGTTTCCACCCCTCGTTAACAAACCCCTCTCTTAACAATGGGGTAGTGTGCTAATATAGCACTGTGTCAGGGGATGGTTTGTGTGGAAGATGAGGTTACTGATGTTCCCATTTAAAAAAAATATTCAGCAAAAGTATCTCTTGATTTTCCATAAGCAGTCTTCTTTTTGTACTATTTTCGTGCCTTCTCATTTTTTACATCCATTTATTGTAATGACCTCTGAACAATGGGAGGTCACTGTTCCAGCTGGCACCCTAATGTCTGCTATCACTGCTCCAGCTGGCACCCTACTGTGTGCTATCACTGCTCCAGCTGGCACCCTACTGTCTGCTATCACTGTTCCAGCTGGCACCCTACTGTCTGCTATCACTGCTCCAGCTGGCATCATACTGTCTGCTATCACTGTTCCAGCTGGCACCACACTGTCTGTGTTTCTGTGGGTGTAATGAAACTTGTCTGTTTTTGTGTTTTGCAGGATTGTTTTGAAGATGCCTACGACCGGATACCCGTGTAAGTATTTTAGAGGGATGGAGGTTCCCCACACACCACTGTTCATTTAGTCCCCAACCTATTGTTCCTGACGAAAACTAATACGTTAACGAGACGCCCTGAAAAACACTAATGACGTTAAACGAGACGCCCTGAAAAACACTAACGACGTTAAACGAGACGCCCTGAAAAACACTAACGACATTAACGAGACGCCCTGAAAAACACTAACGACATTAACGAGACGCCCTGAAAAACACTAACGGCGTTAAACGAGACGCCCTGAAAAACACTAACGACGTTAACGAGACGCCCTGAAAACACTAACGCCGTTAACGAGACGCCCTGAAAAACACTAACGACATTAACGAGACGCCCTGAAAAACACTAACGACATTAACGAGACGCCCTGAAAAACACTAACGACATTAACGAGACGCCCTGAAAAACACTAACGACGTTAAACGAGACGCCCTGAAAAACACTAACGACGTTTTAATTTGACATGAAACTCATTTTTATCCGTTTTGTCCAATCAGAAGCATGCATGGCTTAGCAGAATATTTAATGCAATCCTCTCATTGGTCGATAACATCTTTCAGTTGCAGGCTGCTTGAGCTGAGCCGGCTCCCGGGTGCTTGCTTCAATCACTCGTCTCTGTTTTGAACTGACACTTCAGTTTTAACTCCATTAGAAACTATATCTTTGATAATCTGTTGTGTGTTACTGCAAATGTCTGTCGTATCGTTGTTAATTGTCATCCTTGATGATGTAGAGCACATCACTAGGGGCAAGATAATTCAAAACAACCTTTTATAATTGTCTTCAAAAGTGCAACAGAAAACATACACTGAGTGTACAAAACATTAAGAACACCTGCTCTTTCAATGACATACTGCAGACTGACCAGGTGAATTCAGGTGAAAGCTATGATCCCTTATTGATGTCACCTGTTAAACCCACTTCAAATCAGTGTAGATGAAGTAGGAGGAGACATGTAGATGATGTGGGAGGAGACATGTAGATGAGGCGGGAGGAGACATGTAGATGAGGCGGGAGGAGACATGTAGATGAGGTGGGAGGAGACATGTAGATGAAGTGGGAGGAGGCTGGGTTAAAGAAGGATTGAGACATGGATTGTGTATATGTGCCATTCAGAGGGTGAATGGGCAAGACACAATATTTAAATGCCTTTTAAATTGGGTTTGGTAGTAGGTGCCAGGAGCATCAGTTTATGTCAAGAACTGCAACGCTGCTGGGGTTTTTCATGCGTGCAACTCAATAGTAGGAAGGTGTTCTTAATGTTTTGTGCATTCACTAACACAACTGCATTCAGCTAACTGATGATGATGATGATGATGATGATGATAACCAGGCAACACGCTGACGATCAACTGATACTTGGTTAATCTCCTCTCACTATAACTAATATGTGTATTTGATCTAGAATCTAGCTAGCTAATAAATCAGCTTGCTTTTAGGGTTTATGGGTAGGGATGTCCCAAGGATCTTGGATTACACTAACCCTCTTTCCCAGATGGTATCCTCGACGGTGCCGATAATGTTTGGGCAGGACACCTCGTTTCCATATGTCAGGTTGATTTGTAATCCTTTGTTTTTATTCTGGGTTTAACATGGGTCTGATTTTGGTAAAAGCCTTCTCCTCTTTGGCCTTGAAGGTAAACGGTGTTACATTTTACATTTACATTACATTTAAGTCATTTAGCAGACGCTCTTATCCAGAGCGACTTACAAATTGGTGCATTCACCTTATGACATCCAGTGGGACAGTCACTTAACAATAGTGCATCTAAAACTTAGGGGGGGTGGGGTGAGAGGGATTACTTATCCTATCCTAGGTATTCCTTAAAGAGGTGGGGTTTCAGGTGTCTCCGGAAGGTGGTGATTGACTCCGCTGTCCTGGCGTCGTGAGGGAGTTTGTGTCATGCAGGTGAAAGAGGACCCAAAAGCGACTTGGCGAAAACAGAGTTTATTCAAGTCCAAACAGGGAATAACAGAAATCCTCTAGTCTGTAGAGGGAATAACAAGAGAAGCGGCCACAGACTGCAGGTCGCTCGGGTAGGCGCAGGCCGTAGTAGACAGAGACACCTGCTCACACGCAGCATCTGATGAAGGCAAAAAACACGACAGGACAGGGCGAAACACAATCACAGCATGGTGAATACAAAACAAGGAACCGACGGGACAGGAACGGAACACAAAGGAATAAATAGGGACTCTAATCAGGGGAAAGGATCGGGAACAGGTGTGGGAAGACTAAATGATGATTAGGGGAATAGGAACAGCTGGGAGCAGGAACGGAACGATAGAGAGAGGAGAGAGAGGGAGGGGGCCCAGGATAGAAAAAGAGAGACGAACCTAATAAGACCAGCAGGGGAAACGAACAGAAGGAAAAGCAAAATGACAAGATGATATAAGACAAAACATGACAGTACCCCCCCACTCACCGGCGCCTCCCTGGCGCTCTCGAGGAGAACACTGGCGGCAACGGAGGAAATCATAGATCAAACGGTCCAGCACGTCCCGAGAAAGAACCCAACTCCTCTCCTCAGGACCGTAGCAAAAGCGATAAAAGGGAAGCTGGAATTGCTACTCTAAAAAAAAAAATGAGAACTAGGGACAGACTGAGACACAGCAAGGGGCAGGAACAAGAACAGGAGAGATGCGATGGCAGGAACAGACTGAGACCCAGCAAGACCAGGAGCAGAAGCAGAAAAAAAAATTACCAGACTTCTTCTGCGCGCAGTCTGAACACGCAGCCACGAAACGGCGCGTGTCACGCTCCTGAGTCGGCCACCAAAAGCGCTGGCGAATAGACGCAAGAGTGCCTCGAACACCGGGATGACCAGCTAACTTGGCAGAGTGAGCCCACTGAAGAACAGCCAGAGGTGGAAACAGGAACGAAAAGGAGGTTACTAGGACAAGCGCGCGGCGACGCAGTGTGCGTGAGTGCTTCACTTAACCTGTCTTTCAATTCCCCAGACTGCTCAACCCGACAGCACGCCCCATAAGGGAAGAATCCCCTCGAGATCAGTAGAAGCCACAGAAGAACTAAACAGACGGGATAAGGCATCAGGCTTGGTGTTCTTGCTACCCGGACGTAGAAATCACAAACTCGAAACGAGCGAAAAACAACGCCACGAGCAGCCCGGGCATTAAGTCGTTGTAGAACGGATGTACTCAGGTTTCTTATGGTCTGTCCAAGCGACAAAAGAAACAGTGCGCCCCCTCAACCACTGTCGCCAACCCATTCGCCTAGGAGCTAGCGGATGGCGAGGCAGTTCCATGATTTACCCACATCATGGTGCGCTCCAGATGGCGACAGGCGATGAGAAAAATAAGCGCAAGGATGAACCTTATCGTCAGACTGGAAGCGCTGGGATAGAATGGCTCCCACGCCTACCTCTGAAGCGTCAACCTCGACAATGAATTGTCTAGTGACGTCAGGAGTAACGAGGATAGGAGCGGACGTAAAGCGTTCTTTTAGAAGATCAAAAGCTCCCTGGGCGGAACCGGACCACTTAAAACACGTCTTGACAGAAGTAAGAGCTGTGAGAGGGGCAGCAACTTGACCGAAATTACGAATGAAACGCCGATAGAAATTAGCGAAACCTAAAAGCGCTGCAACTCGACACGTGACCTTGGAACGGGCCAATCACTGACAGCTTGGACCTTAGCGGAATCCATCTGAATGCCTTCAGCGGAAATAACGGAACCGAGAAAAGTAACGGAGGAGACATGAAAAGAGCACTTCTCAGCCTTTACGTAGAGACAATTCTCTAAAAGGCGCTGTAGAACACGTCGAACGTGCTGAACATGAATCTCGAGTGACGGTGAAAAAATCAGGATATCGTCAAGATAGACAAAAACAAAGATGTTCAGCATGTCTCTCAGAACATCATTAACTAATGCCTGAAAAACAGCTGGCGCATTGGCGAGACCAAACGGCAGAACCCGGTACTCAAAATGCCCTAACGGAGTGTTAAACGCCGTTTTCCACTCGTCCCCCTCTCTGATGCGCACGAGATGGTAAGCGTTACGAAGGTCCAACTTAGTAAAGCACCTGGCTCCCTGCAGAATCTCGAAGGCTGATGACATAAGGGGAAGCGGATAACGATTCTTAACCGTTATGTCATTCAGCCCTCGATAATCCACGCAGGGGCGCAGAGTACCGTCCTTCTTCTTAACAAAAAGAACCCCGCCCCGGCCGGAGAAGAAGAAGGCACTATGGTACCGGCGTCAAGAGACACAGACAAATAATCCTCGAGAGCCTTACGTTCGGGAGCCGACAGAGAGTATAGTCTACCTCGAGGAGGAGTGGTCCCCGGAAGGAGATCAATACTACAATCATACGACCGGTGAGGAGGAAGGGAGTTGGCTCGGGACCGACTGAAGACCGTGCGCAGATCATGATATTCCTCCGGCACTCCTGTCAAATCGCCAGGTTCCTCCTGGGAAGTAGGGACAGAAGAAACGGGAGGGATGGCAGACATTAAACACTTCACATGACAAGAAACGTTCCAGGATAGGATAGAATTACTAGACCAATTAATAGAAGGATTATGACATACTAGCCAGGGATGACCCAAAACAACAGGTGTAAACGGTGAACTGAAAATCAAAAAGAAATAGTCTCACTGTGGTTACCAGATACTGTGAGGGTTAAAGGTAGTGTCTCAAATCTGATACTGGGAAGATGACTACCATCTAAGGCAAACATGGGCGTAGGCTTGTCTAACGGTCTGAAAGGAATGTTATGTTTCCGAACCCATGCTTCGTCCATGAAACAACCCTCAGCCCCAGAGTCAATCAAGGCACTGCATGTAGCACCCAGGCTGGTCAGCGTAGATGGACCGACATGATAGTACAAGATCTAGATGAAGAGACCAGAGTAGTAGCGCTCACCAGTAGCCCTCCCGCTTACTGATGGGCTCTGGCCTCTTACTGGACATGAATTAACAAAATGTCCAGCAACTCCATAATAGAGGCACAGGCGGTTGGTGATCCTCCGTTCCCTCTCCTTAGTCGAGATGCGAAGATCCCTCCCAGCTGCATGGGCTCAGTCTCAAAGCCAGAGGAGGGAGATGGTTGCGATGCTTTTGAGCAGGGAAACACCGTTGATGCGAGCTCTCTTCCACGAGAGCCGGTGGCGAAGATCTACCCGTCGTTCTATGCGGATGGCGAGAGCAATCAAAGGGAGTCCACATCTGAAGGAACCTCCCGGGAGAGAATCTCATCCTTAACCACTGCGTGGAGTCCCTCAGAAAACAGGCGAGCAGCGCCGGCTCGTTCCCACTCACTAGAGGCAGCAAAGTGCGAAACTCAATAGAATAATCCGTTATGAACCGTTCACCTTGGCATAAAGGAAGCCCAAGGGGCCTAGAAGCCTCCTACCAAAAACTGAACGGTCAAAAACCCGAATCATCTCCTCTTTAAAGTTCTGGAACTTGTTAGAAGCAATCAGCCCTTGCCTCCCAGATAGCTGTGCCCCATTCTCGAGCCGGCCAGTAAGGAGTGAAATGACGTAAGCAGCCAGAGCTCTCTCTCTAGAGTATGTGTTGGGTTGGAGAAGACACAATCTCACACTGCGTGAGAAAGGAGCGGCATTCAGTGGGCTGCCGGGTAGCAAAGGTGGGTTATTAACCCTAGGTTCTGGAGGCTCGGCAGGCCAGGAAGTAACAGGTGGCCGGGACGTAGACTCTGGAACTATCCAGAGGGTCGGAAACCCTGGCCAGGTTCTCCACGGCATGGCGAGCAGCAGCCAATTCCTGCTCGTGTCTGCCAGGAGCATGGCTCCTTGGATCTCGACGGCAGTGTAACGGCGTCAAGTCGCTTCTAGGTCCATTACTTGGTCAGTTCCTTCTGTCATGCAGGTGAAAGAAGGGACCAAAAAGCGACTTAGCGAAAACAGAGTTTATTCAAGTCAAACAGGGAATAACAGAAATCCTCTAGTCTGTAGAGGGGAATAACAAGAAGAAGCGGCCACAGACTGCAGGTCGCTTCCCGGGTAGCGCAGGCCGTAGTAGACAGAGACACCTGCTCACACGCAGCATCTGATGAAGGCAAAAACACGACAGGACAGGGCGAAACACAATCACAGCATGGTGAATACAAAACAAGGAACCGGCCAAGGACAGGAACGGAACACAAAGGAATAAATAAGGACTCTAATCAGGGGAAAGGATCGGGAACAGGTGTGGGAAGACTAAATGATGATTAGGGGAATAGGAACAGCTGGGAGCAGGAGCGGACGATAGAGAGGAGAGAGGGAGGGGAGAGAGGGATAGAAAAGGGAGCGAACCTAATAAGACCAGCAGGGGAAACGAACAGAAGGAAAAGCAAAATGACAAGATGATATAAGACAAAACATGACAGTTTGTTCCACCATTGAGGGGGAGCCAGGGCAGCAGACACAGTTTTGACTGGGCTGAGGCGGGAGCCAGCTAGCTTCCTCCCAGTGGTAGGGAGCGGAGCAGGCCAGAGGTGGATAAACACAAGTGCCCTTGTTTGGTGGAACCTGATCAGAGCCTGGAGGTACTGAGGTGCCGTTCCCCTCACGGCCTCCAGTGAAATGGCTGTAGTCTTGTAGCGGATGCCGAGCTTCAACTGGAAGCCAGTGGAGAGGCGGAGGAGCGGGAGGTGGCGTGAGAGAACTTGGGAAGGTTAGACACCAGACGGGCTGCGGCGATTCCTGGATGAGTTTGAAAGAGGTTTAATAGCTGGGCAGGGAGCCTAGCCAGCGGGTTGCAGTAATCCCAGACGGGAGATGACAGAATTGCCTGGATGAGGACCTGCGCCGCTTCCTGTGTGAGGCAGAATTCGTACTCTGCGGATGTTGTAGAGCATGAACCTACAGGAACGGGCCACCGCCTTGATGTTGGTTGAGAACGACAGGGTGTTGTCCAGGATCACGCCAAGGTTCTTGGAGCTCTGGGAGGAGGACACAATGGAGTTGTCCAACCGTGATGGCGAGATCATGGAACGGGCAGTCCTTCCCGGGAGGAAGAGCAGCTCCGTCTTGCCGAGGTTCAGCTTGAGGTGGTGATCCGTCATCCACACTGATATGTCTGCCAGACATGCAGAGATGCGATTCGCCACCTGGTCATCAGAAGGGGGAAAGGAGAAGATTAATTGTGTGTCGTCTGCATAGCAATGATAAGAGAGACCATGTGAGGTTATGACAGAGCCAAGTGACTTGGTGTATAGCGAGAATAGGAGAGGGCCAAGAACAGAGCCCTGGGGGACACCAGTGGTGAGAGCGCGTGGTGAGGAGACAGATTCTCGCCACGCCACCTGGTAGGAGCGACCTGTCAGGTAGGACGCAATCCAAGCGTGGGCCGCGCCGGAGATGCCCAACTCGGAGAGGGTGGAGAGGAGGATCTGATGGTTCACAGTATCGAAGGCAGCCGATAGATCTAGAAGGATGAGAGCAGAGGAGAGAGAGTTAGCTTTAGCAGTGCGGAGCGCCTCCGTGATACAGAGGAGAGCAGTCTCAGTTGAATGACTAGTCTTGAAACCTGACTGATTTGGATCAAGAAGGTCATTCAGAGAGAGATAGCGGGAGAGCTGGCCAAGGACGGCACGTTCAAGAGTTTTGGAGAGAAAAGAAAGAAGGGATACTGGTCTGTAATTGTTGACATCGGAGGGATCGAGTGTAGGTTTTTCCAGAAGGGTGCAACTCTCGCTCTCTTGAAGACGGAAGGGACGTAGCCAGCGGTCAGGGATGAGTTGATGAGCGAGGTGAGGTAAGGGAGAAGGTCTCCGGAAATGGTCTGGAGAAGAGAGGAGGGGATAGGGTCAAGCGGGCAGGTTGTTGGGCGGCCGGCCGTCACAAGACGCGAGATTTCATCTGGAGAGAGGGGAGAAGAGGTCAGAGCACAGGGTAGGGCAGTGTAAGGCAGAACCAGCGGTGTCGTTTGACAGCAAACGAGGATCGGATGTGTGCGACCTTCTTTTCAAAATGGTTGACGAAGTCATCTGCAGAGAGGGAGGAGGGGGGCGGAGGATTCAGAGGGAGGAGAAGGTGGCAAAGAGCTTCCTAGGGTTAGAGGCAGATGCTTGGAAATTTAGCGTAGAAAGTGGGCTTTAGCAGAGACAGAGGAGGAAATGTAGAGAGGGGAGGGAGTGAAAGGATGCCAGGTCCGCAGGGAGGCGAAGTTTTCCTCCATTTCCGCCGGCGGCCCGGAGCTTCTCCTGTTCTGTGAGCTCGCAATGAGTCACGAGCCACGGAGCTGGGAGGGAGGACCGAGCCGGCCTGGAGGATAGGGACATAGAGAGTCAAGGGATGCAGAGAGGGAGGAGAGGAGGGTTGAGGGAGGCAGAATCAGAGATAGGTGGGAGAAGGTTTGAGCGGAGGGAAGAGATGATAGGATGGAAGAGGAGAGAGTAGCGGGGAGAGAGAGCGAAGGTTGGGACGGCGCGATACCATCCAGTAGGGGCAGTGTGGGAGGTGTTGGATGAGAGCGAGAGGGAAAAGGATACAAGGCAGTGGTCGGAGACTTGGAGGGAGTTGCAATGAGGTTAGTGGAAGAACAGCATCTAGTAAAGATGAGGTCGAGCGTATTGCCTGCCTTGTGAGTAGGGGGGAAGGTGAGAGGGTGAGGTCAAAAGAGGAGAGGAGTGGAAAGAAGGAGGCAGAGAGGAAAGAGTCAAAGGTAGACGTGGGGAGGTTAAAGTCGCCCAGAACTGTGAGAGGTGAGCCGTCCTCAGGAAAGGAGCTTATCAAGGCATCAAGCTCATTGATGAACTCTCCGAGGGAACCTGGAGGGCGATAAATGATAAGGATGTTAAGCTTGAAAGGGCTAGTAACTGTGACAGCATGGAATTCAAAGGAGGCGATAGACAGATGGGTAAGGGGAGAAAGAGAGAATGACCACTTGGGAGAGATGAGGATCCCGGTGCCACCACCCCGCTGACCAGACGCTCTCGGGTGTGCGAGAACACGTGGGCGGACGAAGAGAGAGCAGTAGGAGTAGCAGTGTTGTCTGTGGTGATCCATGTTTCCGTCAGTGCCAAGAAGTCGAGGGACTGGAGGGAGGCATAGGCTGAGATGAACTCTGCCTTGTTGACCGCAGATTGGCAGTTCCAGAGGCTACCGGAGACCTGGAACTCCACGTGGGTCGTGCGCGCTGGGACCACCAGAGTAGGATGGCCGCGGCCACGCGGTGAGGAGCGTTTGTATGGTCTGTGCAGAGAGGAGAGAACAGGGATAAACAGACACATAGTTGACAGGCTACAGAAGAGGCTACGCTAATGCAAAGGAGATTGGAATGACAAGTGGACTACACGTCTCGAATGTTCAGAAAGTTAAGCTACGTAGCAAGAATCTTATTGACTAAAATGATTAAAATGATACAGTACTGCTGAAGTAGGCCAGCTGGCAGTGGGTGTTGTTGACACTACACTAACTCAAGTCGCTCCGTTGAGTGTAATAGTTTCTGCAGTGTTGCTATTCGGGCTAGCAGGCTAGCTAGCAGTGTTGTTTACGTTACGTTAAAAGAACGACAATAGATGGCTATGTAACCTAGAAAATCGCTCTTAGACTACACAATTATCTTTGATACAAAGATCCATATGTAGCTAGCCAAGAAGTAGCTACGATCAAACAAATCAAACCGTTGTACTGTAATGAAATGAAGTGAAAATGTGATACTACCTGTGAATGCGAATCGGGTAGTTGAGTTCTATACAGAAGACGTTGGCTAGCGTTGGCTAGCTAGCAGAGTCACCTACGTTAAGGACGACAAATAGCTGGCTAGCCAACCTCGGTAAATGGCTAGCTAACCTCGGTAAATTAAGACAATCACTCTAAGACTACACACCTAAACCTAAAAACAACACAATTATCTTGGATACGATGATATCAAGGGTAAATAACAGCGATTTAACTCCCATCTCAGTTAACTCTGCCTGTTGACTGGCATGGGCTTGCCACCTGTTGCCTGTCAAACTGGCCTGCCTGGTGATAGACTAGTGGTGTTGCCCCAGACCCTGCCCTGATGCACTTGTTCTCAATGTTCCCCAAAAAATTATTTTGGGCACTGAGAAAATTTCAGGTCTGCTGAGTGAAAATTCTGTTCAACTTCCAGGGCGCGCCTATCAGAACACTGAGGCTGCACTTGCTTTAAGTTACCGTTTCGGACAGTGGTCAAGAGTGCTGCTGTGGCTATGTGATCATAATGTAGGGCCTACCAGAGTGGCCTACCAAAAAACAATGGAGGCAATGCATCCCATAATAGTTTAACATGGGAAACAGCTGTTCTATCATTCAACCAACAGTAGCAGCCGATGTGTGGTGTTCAATGTAGGACTACATTCCATGAGACTTAAAAAACAAACATGCAGGTCTTGACATTAACCTGTTTATCCACTTGTCCTTCAGACAAGGAGGTGACTGATAATGTTGTTTGATGCAAGAAACCGCTTTACAGAATAAAATGCATTATTATTCCCACACCATTATTACAGAGAATCAGACACATTACCCTCCCATTTTTACATTTAAGTCATTTAGCAGACGCTCTTATCCCAGAGCGACTTTACAAATTGGTGTGCATTCAATCTTATGACATCCAGTGGGACAGTCACTTAACAATAGTGCATCTAAAACTGTAGGGTGAGAGGGATTACTTAACCTATCCTAGGTATTCTTAAAGAGGTGGGGTTTCAGGTGTCTCCGGAAGGGTGATTGACTCATGTCCTGGCGTCTGAGGAGTTTGTTCCACCATTGGGGGCCAGGGCAGCGAACAAGGTTTTGACTCGGGCTGAGCCGGGAGCTGTACTTCCTCAGTGGTAGGGAGGCGAGCAGGCCAGAGGTGGATGAACGCAGTGCCCTTGTTTGGGTGTAGGGCCTGATCAGAGCCTGGAGGTACTGAGGTGCCGTTCCCCTCACAGCTCCGTAGGCAAGCACCATGGTCTTGTAGCGGATGCGAGCTTCAACTGGAAGCCAGTGGAGAGAACGGAGGAGCGGGGTGACGTGAGAGAACTTGGGAAGGTTGAACACCAGACGGGCTGCGGCGTTCTGGATGAGTTGAAGGGGTTTAATGGCACAGGCAGGGAGCCCAGCCAACAGCGAGTTGCAGTAATCCAGACGGGAGATGACAAGTGCCTGGATTAGGACCTGCGCCGCTTCCTGTGTGAGGCAGGGTCGTACTCTGCGGATGTTGTAGAGCATGAACCTACAGGAACGGGCCACCGCCTTGATGTTAGTTGAGAACGACAGGGTGTTGTCCAGGATCACGCCAAGGTTCTTGGCGCTCTGGGAGGAGGACACAATGGAGTTGTCAACCGTGATGGCGAGATCATGGAACGGGCAGTCCTTCCCCGGGAGGAAGAGCAGCTCCGTCTTGCCGAGGTTCAGCTTGAGGTGGTGATCCGTCATCCACACTGATATGTCTGCCAGACATGCAGAGATGCGATTCGCCACCTGGTCATCAGAAGGGGGAAAGGAGAAGATTAATTGTGTGTCGTCTGCATAGCAATGATAAGAGAGACCATGTGAGGTTATGACAGAGCCAAGTGACTTGGTGTATAGCGAGAATAGGAGAGGGCCAAGAACAGAGCCCTGGGGGACACCAGTGGTGAGAGCGCGTGGTGAGGAGACAGATTCTCGCCACGCCACCTGGTAGGAGCGACCTGTCAGGTAGGACGCAATCCAAGCGTGGGCCGCGCGGGAGATGCCCAACTCGGAGAGGGTGGAGAGGAGGATCTGATGGTTCACAGTATCGAAGGCAGCCGATAGATCTAGAAGGATGAGAGCAGAGGAGAGAGAGTTAGCTTTAGCAGTGCGGAGCGCCTCCGTGATACAGAGGAGAGCAGTCTCAGTTGAATGACTAGTCTTGAAACCTGACTGATTTGGATCAAGAAGGTCATTCAGAGAGAGATAGCGGAGAGCTGGCCAAGGACAGCACGCTCAAGAGTTTTGGAGAGAAAAGAAAGAAGGGATACTGGTCTGTAATTGTTGACATCGGAGGGATTGAGTGTAGGTTTTTTCAGAAGGTGCAACTCTGCCTCTCTGAAGACGGAAGGGACGAGCCAACGGTCGGGATGAGTTGGATGAGCGAGGTGAGGTAAGGGAGAAGGTCTCCGGAAATGGTCTGGAGAAAGAGGAGGATAGGTCAAGCGGGCAGGTTGTTGGGCGGCCGGCTGTCACAAGACGCGAGATTTCATCTGGAGAGAGAGGGAGAAAGAGGTCAGAGCACAGGGTAGGGCAGTGTGAGCAGAACCAGCAGTGTCGCTTTTGACTTAGCAAACGAGGATCGGATGTCGTCGACCTTCTTTCAAAATGGTTGACGAAGTCATCTGCAGAGAGGAGGAGGGGGGGAGGGGGCGGAGGATTCAGGAGAGAGGAGAAGGGGTGGCAAAGAGCTCCTAGGGCTAGAGGCAGCAGCTTGAATTTAGCGTGGAGAAAGTGGCTTTAGCAGAGACAGAGGAGGAAAATGTAGAGAGGGAGGGAGTGAAAGGATGCCAGGTCCGCAGGGAGGCGAGGCTTTTCCTCCATTTCCGCCGGCTGCCCGGAGCTCCTGTTCTGTGAGCCGCAATGAGTCATCGAGCCACGGAGCGGGAGGGGAGGACCGAAATGGCCTGGAGGATAGGGGACATAGAGAGTCAAGGGATGCAGAGAGGGAGGAGAGGGAGGGTTGAGGAGGCAGAATCAGGAGATAGGTGGGAGAAGGTTTGAGCAGGGAAGAGATGATAGGATGGAAGAGGAGAGAGTAGCGGGGGAGAGAGAGCGAAGGTTGGGATGGCGCGATAACATCCGAGTAGGGGCAGTGGAGGTGTTGGATGAGAGCGAGAGGGAAAAGGATACAAGGCAGTGGTCGGAGACTTGGAGGGGAGTTGCAATGAGGTTAGTGGAAGAACAGCATCTAGTAAAGATGAGGTCGAGCGTATTTGCCCGCCTTGTGAGTAGGGGGGAAGGTGAGAGGTGAGGTCAAAAGAGGAGAGGAGGGAAAGAAGGAGGCAGAGAGGAAAGAGTCAAAGGTAGACGTGGGGGGAGGTTAAAGTCGCCCAGAACTGTGAGAGGTGAGCCGTCCTCAGGAAAGGAGCTTATCAAGGCATCAAGCTCATTGGATGAACTCTCCGAGGAACCTGGAGGGCGATAAATGATAAGGATGTTAAGCTTGAGGCTGGGCTAGTAACTGTGACAGCATGGAATTCAAAGGAGGCGATAGACAGATGGGTAAGGGAGAAAGAGAGAATGACCACTTGGGAGAGAGGAGATCCCGGTGCCACCACCCCGCTGACCAGACGCCTCGGGAAAGTAGAACACGTGGGCGGACGAAGAGAGAGCAGTAGGAGCAGCAGTGTTGTCTGTGGTGATCCATGTTTCCGTCAGGGGCCAAGAAGTCGAGGGACTGGAGTGAGGCATAGGCTGAGATGAACTCTGCCTTGTTGACCGCAGATTGGCAGTTCCAGAGGCTACCGGAGACCTGGAACTCCACGTGGGTCGTGCGCGCTGGGACCACCAAAGTAGGGTGGCCGCGGCCCACGCGGTGAGGAGAGCGTTTGTTGGGTTTGTTTTGGTAGAGAAAAGGCCACAGTCGTAGAGCTCTGGTAAAGACGACTTCCTGCTAACTCCATGACTTCCATCTTGACTGGAGCCCATTCTTGTAGGTGGTAGTCCTCC
>NW_025749074.1:0-27778 GCF_021184085.1 Oncorhynchus gorbuscha
CCACTATATATGTACTGTACTCCCACTATATATAGTACTGTACTCCCACTATATATAGTACTGTACTCTCACTAGGTATAGTACTGTACTCCCACTATATATAGTACTGTACTCCCACTAGTTATAGTACTGTCCTCCCACTATATATAGTACTGTACTCCCACTATATATAGTACTGTACTCCCACTATATATAGTACTGTACTCCCACTATATATAGTACTGTACTCCCACTAGTTGTAGTACTGTACTCCCACTAGGTATAGTACTGTACTCCCACTATATATAGTACTGTATTCCCACTAGGTATAGTACTGTATTCCCACTAGGTATAGTACTGTACTCCCACTATTTATAGAACTGTACTCCCACTGTCACCAAAAGCACTCACAAACTTCTACAGATGCACAATCGAGAGCATCCTGGCGGGCTGTATCACCGCCTGGTACGGCAACTGCTCCGCCCTCAACCGTAAGGCTCTCCAGAGGGTAGTGAGGACTGCACAACGCATCACCGGGGGCAAACTACCTGCCCTCCAGGACACCTACACCACCCGTTGTTACAGGAAGGCCATAAAGATCATCAAGGACATCAACCACCCGAACCACTGCCTGTTCACCCCGCTATCATCCAGAAGGCGAGGTCAGTACAGGTGCATCAAAGCTGGGACCGAGAGACTGAAAAACAGCTTCTATCTCAAGGCCATCAGACTGTTAAACAGCCACCACTAACACTGAGTGGCTGCTGCCAACACACTGTCATTGACACTGACCCAACTCCAGCCATTTTAATAATGGGAATTGATGGGAAATGATGTAAATATATCACTAGCCACTTTAAACAATGCTACCTTATATAATGTTACTTACCCTACATTATTCATCTCATATACATATGTATATACTGTACTCTACAACATCGACTGCATCCTTATGTAACACATGTATCACTAGCCACTTTAACTATGCCACTTTGTTTACTTTGTCTACATACTCATCTCATATGTATATACTGTACTCGATACCATCTACTGTATGCTCCTGTACCATCACTCATTCATATATCCTTATGTACATGTTCATATCCCTTACACTGTGTATAAGACAGTAGTTTTGGAATTGCTAGTTAGATTACTTGTTGGTTATCACTGCATTGTCGGAACTAGAAGCACAAGCATTTCGCGCTACACTCAAGCATTAACATCTGCCTAACCATGTGTATGTGACAAATAAAATTTGATTTGATTTGATTTGATTTGATTTGATTTGATTTGAGGTATAGTACTGTACTCCCACTATATATAGTAAGGTACTCCCACTAGGTATAGTACTGTACTCCCACTAGGTATAGTACTGTACTCCCACTAGTTATAGTGCTGTACTCCCACTATATATAGTACTGTACTCCCCCACTATATATATTACTGTACTCCCACTAGGTATAGTACTGTCCTCCACTATATATAGTACTGTACTCCCACTAGGTATAGTACTGTACTCCCACTATATATAGTACTGTCCTCCTCTATTTATAGTAGTGTACTCCTACTATTTATAGTACTGTACTCCCACTATATATAGTACTGTACTCCCACTATATATAGTACTGTACTCCCACTAGTTGTAGTACTGTACTCCCACTAGGTAGTACTGTACTCCTATATATAGTACTGTATTCCCACTAGGTATAGTACTGTATTCCCACTAGGTATAGTACTGTACTCCCACTATTTATAGAACTGTACTCCCACTAGGTATAAGTATTGTACTCCCACTATATATAGTAAGGTACTCCCACTAGGTATAGTACTGTACTCCCACTAGGTATAGTACTGTACTCCCACTAGTTATAGTAATTGTACTCCCACTATATATAGTACTGTACTCCCACTATATATATTACTGTACTCCCACTAGGTATAGTACTGTCCTCCCACTATATATATAGTACTGTACTCCCACTAGGTATAGTACTGTACTCCACTATATATAGTACTGTCCTCCCACTATTTATAGTACTGTACTCCCACTATATATAATACTGTTCTCCCACTATATATAGTACTGTACTCCCACTATATATAGTACTGTACTCCCACAGATTGTGTACTGTACTCCCACCTCTATATAGTGCACTGTACTCCCACTAGATATAGTACTGTACTCCCCACTAGGTATAGTAGTACTCCCACACGGTATAGTACTGTACTCCTATATATAGTACTGTACTCCCACTATATATAGTACTGTACTCCCACTAGGTATAGTACTGTACTCCCACTATATATAGTACTGTACTCCCACTATATATAGTACTGTAATCCCACTATATATAATTGCTATTACTTCCACTATATATGTACTGTACTCCCACACATGGTATAGTACTGTACTCCACTATATATAGTACTGTACTCCCACTATATATAGTACTGTCCTCCCTGGGTATAGTACTGTACTCCCACTATGTATAGTACTGTAATCCCACTATATATATTTTCTTCTCCCCACTATATAGTACTGTAATCCCACTATATATAGTACTATTGCTCCCACTATATATAGTACTGTAATCCCACTATATACTAATTTTCATCCTTCCACTATATATAGTACTGTGCCTCCCAATTAGGTATAGTACTGTCCTCCCACTATATATAGTACTGTACTCCCACTATATATAGTACTGTACTCCCACTATATATAGTACTGTACTCCCACTATATATAGTACTGTACTCCCACTATATATAGTACTGTAATCCCACTATATATAGTACTGTCCTTCCACTATATATAGTACTGTACTCCCACTAGGTATAGTACTGTCCTCCCACTATTACTGTATAGTACTGTCCTCCCACTATATATAGTACTGTACTCCCCACTATATATAGTACTGTGCCTCCCCACTATATATAAACTCTCCCACTATATATAGTACTGTAATCCCACTATATATAGTACTGTACTCCCACTATATATAGTACTGTACTCCCACTAGGTATAGTGCTGTCCTATCACTATATATAATAGTACTGTACTCCCACTATATATAGTGCTGTACTCCCACTATATATAGTACTGTACTCCCACTATATATAGTACTGCACTCCCACTAGTTTGTATAGTACTATATATATCTGTAAATCCCACTAGGTATAGTACTGTCCTTCCACTATATATAGTACTGCACTCCCACATGGTATAGATACTGTACTCCACTATATATATGGTGCTGTACTCCCCACTATAATATGGTGCTGTACTCCCTATATAGTACTGTAATCCCACTATATATAGTACTGTCCTTCCACTATATATGTACTGTTACTCCCACTATATATGGTGCTGTATCTCCCACTAGGTATAGTACTGTACTCCCACTATATATAGTACTGTCCTCCCACTAGGTATAGTGCTGTACTCCCACTATGTATAGTACTGTAATCCCACTATATATAGTACTGTACTCCCACTATATATAGTGCTGTAATCCCACTATGGTGCTGTACTCCCACTAATATATGGTACTGTAATGATCCACTGTATATGGTACTGTCCTTCCGCATATATAGTACTGACTCCACTAGGTATAGTACTGTCCTCCCACTATATATATTGCTGTGCTCACTATGTATAATTACTGTACTCCCACTATATATGGTACTGTTGCTCACTATATATGGTGCTTTGTACTCCCACTATATATAGTACTGTAATCCCTTATATATAGTACTGTCCTTCAAAAACTCAGCATGTGGTGCTGTTGCTCACACTGGTTATGGTGCTGTCATCACTTAATAATATGGTGCTATTGCTCCACTTATGTCTAGTTGCTGTGCTCCCACTATATATAGGGGGTACTGTACCCCACTATCATATGGTGCTGTGCTCCGCTGTATATGGTGCTAAATCACTAGGTATGGTACTGTACCTCTAATATTACTGGTGCTGTTATATCCCACTAGGCATAGTGCTGTCCACATCACTATATAGTGCTGTGCTCCACTATGTATGGTGCTCTTATCACTATGTATGGTGCTGTACTCACTATGTATGGTGCTGTTATCCACTGGTTGTGAGTGCTTTGTTCACTGTAGTGCTGTAGTCCATATGTATGGTGCTGTCATTTCCACTAATAGCTATGGTGCTGTAGCCACGTGGTGCATGGTGCTGTATCCGCTATATATGGTGCTGTACTCCCACTATATATATAGTACTGTTCTCATAAGGTGTATATATATAGTACTGTGCTCCACTATATATAGTACTGTACTCCCACTATATGTAATTGCTGTACTCCCACTATATATAGTACTGTAACTCCCACTATATATGGTACTGTCCTCCCACTATATATGGTGCTGTACTCCCACTATATATAGGCTGTGCTCCACTAGGTATAGTACTGTGCTCCACTATATATAGTGCTGTCCTCCCACTAGGTATGAGTACTGTACTCCACTATGTATAGTGATGCTGTGCCTCCCCACTATATATGGTACTGCAATGATCACTATATATGGTGCTGTACTCCACTATGGTATAGTACTGTGATCCACTATATATAGTACTGTCCTTCCACTATAATTGCTGTCCTCCCACTAGGTATAGTGCTGTCCTCCCACTATATGTATAGTACTGTAATCCCACTATATATAGTGCTGTACTCCACTATATATAGTACTGTGCTCCCACTATATATGGTGCTGTACTCCCTATATATGGTACTGTAATCCCCACTATATATAGTACTGTCCTTCCACTATATATGGTGCTGTACTCCACTAGGTATAGTACTGTCACTCCACTATATATAGTACTGTACTCCACTATATATGGTGCTGTGCTCCCACTATATGGTGCTGTACTCCCACTATATATGGTATGCTCCACTTATATAGTGCTGTTGCTCCCACTATATGGTACTGTCCCCACTATATATGGTACTGTCCTTCCACTATATAGTACTGTACTCCCACTAGGTATAGTACTGTCCTCCCCACTATATATAAGTACTGTACTCCACTAGTTGTAGTGCTGTATTCCACTATATGGTGCTGTCCTCCCACTATATATGGTGCTGTACCCCCACTGGTTATAGTACTGTATTCTCACTAGATTATAGTACTGTACTCCCACTATATATGGTGCTGTCTCCACTAGTTATAGTACTGTGCTCCACATATATATGGTACTGTACTCCCACTATATATAGTACTGTACTCCCACTATATATAGTACTGTACTCCACTATATATAGTACTGTCTCCACTAGTATATGGTACTGTACTCCCACTAGGTATAGTACTGTACTCCACTATATATAGTACTGTATTCCCACTAGGTATAGTACTGTATTCCCACTAGGTATAGTACTGTACTCCCTATATATAGTACTGTCCTTCCACTATATAGTACTCCCACTGGTATAGTGCTGCTGTGCTCCCACTATGGTAAAGGTACTCCACTATGGGTATGGTACTGTCCTCCCACTAGGTATAGTACTGTACTCCACTATATATAGTGCGCTTATTCCACTATAAATGGTACTGTCCTCCACTATATATGGTGCTGTGCTCCACATGGTATAGTGCTGTAAATCTCCACTATATATATGGTACTGTGCTCCACTATATATAGTACTGTCCTCCCACTAGGTGTAGTGCTGTACTCCACTAGGTATGGTGCTGTAATCCACTATAAATGGTGCTGTACTCCACTATATATGGTGCTGTGATCACATATATGGTGCTGTTATCACTAATATATGGTGCCCCACTATATATAGTGCTGTACTCACACTATATATGGCACTGTAATCCCACTATATATGGTGCTGTCCTTCCACTATATGTGGTGCTGTACTCCCACTAGTTATGGTACTGTCCTCCCACTATATATAGTGCTGTGCTCCACTATATGTACTGTCTCCACTATATATAGTACTGTACTCCCACTATATATGGTGCTGTACTCCCACTATTATGTACTGTGTACTATATATGGTGCTGTCCCCACTATATATGGTGCTGTCCTTGCTGTGCTGTTCCCACTATATGTGGTGCTGTTGTCCACTGGGTATGGTGCTGTGCTCCACTATGTAATGATTGCTGTACTCCCACTATGGTGCTGTTGCTCCCACTGGGTATGGTGCTGTGATCCACTATATATGGTGCTGTCATTCCACTATATATGGTGCTGTACTCCACTACTGTTGTGGTGCTGTCCCCCACTATATATAGTACTGTGCTCCACTATATATAGTGCTGTACTCCCACTATATATGGTGCTGTCCTCCACTATATATGGTGCTGTGCTCCCATATCCACTATATGGTGCTGTGCTCCACTATTATAGTGCTGTAATCACATAATATGGTGCTGTCCTCCACTATATATGGTGCTGTACTCCCACTATGTATGTGCCTCCACTATATATGGTGCTGTGCTCCCACTGTATGGTGCTGTCCCACTGGTATGTGGTACTGTCCTCCCACTATATATGGTACTGTACTCCCACTATATATGGTGCTGTGCTCACTATATATAGTGCTGTACTCCCACTATATATGGTGCTGATCCCACTGTGCTTTCCCACTATATGGTGCTGTATCCCACTATTAGTGCTGTCTCCCACTATATATAGTACTGTACTCCCACTATATATGGTGCTGTGCTTCCACTATATATAGTGCTGTACTCCCATGGTGCTGTGATCCACTATATATGGTGCTGTACTCCCACTATATATGGTGCTGTGATCACATATGTGGTGCTGTACTTTGTTATGGTGCTGTAATCCCACTATATATAGTACTGTCCTTCCACTATATATAGTACTGTACTCCCACTATATATAGTACTGTCCTCCACTATATGGTGCTGTGCTCCCACTATATATAGTGCTGTACTCCCACTATATATAGTGCTGTACTCCCACTATATATAGTGCTGTACTCCCCCACTATGTATGGTGCTGTGCTCACTATATGGTGCTGTGCTCCCACTATATATGGTGCTGTCCACTAGATATATGGTACTGTCCTCCCCACTATATATAGTACTGTACTCCCACTATATATGGTGCTGTGCTCCCCACTATATATAGTTCTGTCCTCCCACTATATATGGTGCTGTCCTCCCACTATATATGGTGCTGTACTCCACTATATATGGTGCTGTCCTCCACTATGTATAGTGCTGTGCTCCCACTATATATGGTGCTGTACTCCCACTATATATAGTGCTGTACTCCCACTATATATAGTGCTGTCCTCCTACTGGGTATAGTGCTGTCCTCCACTATATATGGTGCTGTGCTCCCACTAGGTATAGTACTGTCCTCCCACTATATATAGTACTGTACTCCCACTATATATAGTACTGTACTCCCACTATATATAGTACTGAGAGTATGAGGATGAGGGGAGGATAATGAGGAGCAGGAGAGGATGGGGCTCTGTTAACTACTAGCTAGCTGAAAACTCCCTGTAATTCAGGTCTGATCATTGGTTCCTTCTCCACAGGGAACTAAACATACAGTATGTTGTTGACGTAGAGGAAACTATACTCCCGAGCCACAATACACACACACACGAACACACACACACACACACACACACACACACACACACACACACACACACACACACACACACACACACACACACACACACACACACACACACACACACACACACACACACACACACACACACACACACACACACGGTCAAGGATATCCCCACGGTATGTCCTTTTTCAACATTAAGACACATGTTAGCAGTAGTGACTTTATTGTCCCAGAAGGAAAGTGAATTTGCTTCATGTTTTAATAGATAGACTGGAATGTCCTTGAGTTAAACTGAAACACTCTATTGTTTCTTCCTCATCCTTCCTCCATCATCTTCTATCCCTCCCTTGCTGCTCTGTTCCTCAATTATCTGGTTGCATGGTGGATGTTGGATGGAGATTTTGGGAGGAGGGGGGGGTCTAGAGTCAAATAGGAGTTTTGTCTCTCGTTCTCTCACTCACGCACACTTTCTCTCTTTCTCTCTCTATAATATAATCTCCCCCTCTCTTTCTTTCTCTCTCTGGTCTCCTTATCCCTCATTCACCTCACACAGCAACCGCCTCCCTCCTTTCTCTCCCTCCATGCTCTCTTTCCTTCTCTCCTTCCTTCTCTCTCCTCCCTTCTCTCCCTCTCTTCTCTTCTCTCCCTCCCTTCTCTCCTTCCCTTCTCTCCTTCCTTCTCTCCCTCCTTCTCTCTCTCCTTCTCTCCCTCCCTTCTCTCCTTCTCTTCTCTCCTTCCCTTCTCTCCCTCCCTTCTCTCCTTCCTTCTCTCCTTCCCTTCTCTCCCTCCCTTCTCTCCTCCCTTCTCTCCCTCCCTTCTCTCCTTCCCTTCTCTCCCTCCCTTCTCTCCTTCCCTTCTCTCCCTCCCTTCTCTCCTTCCCTTCTCTCCTTCCCTTCTCTCTCTCCCTTCTCTCCCTCTCTTCTCTCCCTCCTTTCTCTTTCTTTCTTCATGTCTGCAGACAGTCACAGCCATCCATCCCTCAGCCATATTACCGTACCATCTGAAGCACAGAGGTGTTGTAGTGCTGTGTGGAGGGAGGGACACACCCCTGATCAATGCACTTCACTATTCTGTTATCAGTCAGAACTCAATTAGAATTACAGTATAATGACTCATCACTTCTAAATGGTACCAGAACAAATAATTTTTCTCTGTGTCTATCAGTGTCTCTCTCTCTCTCTCTTTCACACACACTTCTAAATGGTACCAGAATAAATCATTTTTCTCTGTGTCTATCAGTGTGTGTCTCTCTCTCTTTCTCTCTGTCTCTCACATACACACAAACATACACACACACACACACACACACACACACACACACACACACACACACACACACACACACACACACACACACACACACACACACACACACACACACACACACACACACACACACACACACACACACACACACACACACACACACACACACACACACACACACACTTCTAAATGGTACCAGAAGTAATCTGTGTGTGTCTCTTGGTGGGTTCAGAGACACATGGTAAATACCATTACAAGAAGATGACATCGACCCAGTCAACAGCTGGAGTAACTCAAAACAACATTAATTCTCCTTTTGTTGTTGCAACCAAATCTTTATGTTTGAATAAAAAAATACATATACATTTGTATAACTATTCAAAAACTACATATAGACCTGTTTTCAATGGGTTTCCTGGGCTCCTGTCCCATGTATGGCTAAATGGATGTCTGTGGTGAGAGAGGAATAGAGATATGTGGAGAATATTGATCCTACTGGGGTTAATTGGATCCCATGGACCTCTGGGGGAGGATGCCCCCCCATCTCCCCATAACTCTACCCAGGAACAGGTTTATCTGTCTGGGTGTTAATCCCTCCACCCCCCCTACCCCCCTCCCGGACCTAATCCGAGTCCACCTCTAGACCCTCTCACCTTAAACCTGGATCTGAGGAGGCTTATCTCAGGGGTAGGCTGGTTTGGTTTCCTTGTCTCCTTGAGGAGGTTTACCTCAGGGGTAGGCTGGTTTAGTCTCCTTGTCTCCTTGAGGAGGTTTACCTCAGGGGTAGGCTGGTTTAGTCTCCTTGTCTCCTTGAGGAGGTTTACCTCAGGGGTAGGCTGGTTTAGTCTCCTTGTCTCCTTGAGGAGGTTTATCTCAGGGGTAGGCTGGTTTAGTCTCCTTGTCTCCTTGAGGAGGTTTATCTCAGGGGTAGGCTGGTTTAGTTTCCTTGTCTCCTTGAGGAGGTTTACCTCAGGGGTAGGCTGGTTTAGTCTCCTTGTCTCCTTGAGGAGAATTACCTCAGGGGTAGGCTGGTTTAGTCTCCTTGTCTACTTGAGGAGGTTTACCTCAGGGGTAGGCTGGTTTAGTCTCCTTGTCTCCTTGAGGTGGTTTACCTCAGGGGTAGGCTGGTTTGGTTTCCTTATCTCCTTGAGGAGGTTTACCTCAGGGGTAGGCTGGTTTAGTCTCCTTGTCTCCTTGAGGAGGTTTACCTCAGGGGTAGGCTGGTTTAGTCTCCTTGTCTCCTTGAGGAGGTTTACCTCAGGGGTAGGCTGGTTTAGTCTCCTTGTCTCCTTGAGGAGGTTTATCTCAGGGGTAGGCTGGTTTAGTCTCCTTGTCTCCTTGAGGAGGTTTACCTCAGGGGTAGGCTGGTTTAGTCTCCTTGTCTCCTTGAGGAGGTTTACCTCAGGGGTAGGCTGGTTTAGTCTCCTTGTCTACTTGAGGAGGTTTACCTCAGGGGTAGGCTGGTTTAGTCTCCTTGTCTCCTTGAGGAGGTTTACCTCAGGGGTAGGCTGGTTTGGTTTCCTTATCTCCTTGAGGAGGTTTACCTCAGGGGTAGGCTGGTTTAGTCTCCTTGTCTCTTTGAGGAGGTTTACCTCAGGGGTAGGCTGGTTTAGTCTCCTTGTCTACTTGAGGAGGTTTACCTCAGGGGTAGGCTGGTTTAGTCTCCTTGTCTCCTTGAGGAGGTTTACCTCAGGGGTAGGCTGGTTTAGTCTCCTTGTCTCCTTGAGGAGGTTTACCTCAGGGGTAGGCTGGTTTAGTCTCCTTGTCTCCTTGAGGAGGTTTACCTCAGGGGTAGGCTGGTTTAGTCTCCTTGTCTCCTTGAGGAGGTTTACCTCAGGGGTAGGCTGGTTTAGTCTCCTTGTCTCCTTGAGGAGGTTTACCTCAGGGGTAGTCTCCTTGTCTCCTTGAGGAGGTTTACCTCAGGGGTAGGCTGGTTTAGTCTCCTTGTCTCCTTGAGGAGGTTTACCTCAGGGGTAGGCTGGTTTCGTCTCCTTGTCTCCTTGAGGAGGTTTACCTCAGGGGTAGGCTGGTTTCGTCTCCTTGTCTCCTTGAGGAGGTTTACCTCAGGGGTAGGCTGGTCTTTGAGGAGGTTTATCTCAGGGGTAGGCTGGTTTAGTCTCTCTTGAGGAGGTTTACCTCAGGGGTAGGCTGGTTTAGTCTCCTTGTCTCCTTGAGGAGGTTTACCTCAGGGGTAGGCTGGTTTGGTTTCCTTATCTTTGAGGAGGTTTACCTCAGGGGTAGGCTGGTTTAGTCTCCTTGTCTCCTTGAGGAGGTTTACCTCAGGGGTAGGCTGGTTTAGTCTCCTTGTCTCCTTGAGGAGGTTTACCTCAGGGGTAGGCTGGTTTAGTCTCCTTGTCTCCTTGAGGAGGTTTATCTCAGGGGTAGGCTGGTTTAGTCTCCTTGTCTCCTTGAGGAGGTTTACCTCAGGGGTAGGCTGGTTTAGTTTCCTTGTCTCCTTGAGGAGGTTTACCTCAGGGGTAGGCTGGTTTAGTCTCCTTGTCTCCTTGAGGAGGTTTACCTCAGGGGGTAGGCTGGTTTAGTCTCCTTGTCTACTTGAGGAGGTTTACCTCAGGGGTAGGCTGGTTTAGTCTCCTTGTCTCCTTGAGGAGGTTTACCTCAGGGGTAGGCTGGTTTAGTCTCCTTGTCTCCTTGAGGAGGTTTACCTCAGGGGTAGGCTGGTTTAGTCTCCTTGTCTCCTTGAGGAGGTTTACCTCAGGGGTAGGCTGGTTTAGTCTCCTTGTCTCCTTGAGGTTTACCTCCAGGGGAGGCTGGTTTAGTCTCCTTGTCTCCTTGAGGAGGTTTACCTCAGGGTAGGCTGGTTTAGTCTCCTTGTCTCCTTGAGGAGGGTCTCCTTGTCTACTTGAGGAGGTTTACCTCAGGGGTAGGCTGGTTTAGTCTCCTTGTCTCTTGAGGAGGTTTCCTCAGGGGTAGGCTGGTTTGGTTCCTTGTCTCCTTGAGGAGGTTTACCTCAGGGGTAGGCTGGTTTAGTCTCCTTGTCTCCTTGAGGAGGTTTACCTCAGGGGTAGGCTGGTTTCGTCTCCTTGTCTCCTTGAGGAGGTTTACCTCAGGGGTAGGCTGGTTTGGTTTCCTTGTCTCCTTGAGGAGGTTTACCTCAGGGGTAGGCTGGTTTAGTCTCCTTGTCTCCTTGAGGAGGTTTACCTCAGGGGTAGGCTGGTTTAGTCTCCTTGTCTCCTTGAGGAGGTTTACCTCAGGGGTAGGCTGGTTTAGTCTCCTTGTCTCCTTGAGGAGGTTTACCTCAGGGGTAGGCTGGTTTCGTCTCCTTGTCTCCTTGAGGAGGTTTACCTCAGGGGTAGGCTGGTTTAGTCTCCTTGCTTGAGGAGGTTTACCTCAGGGGTAGGCTGGTTTAGTCTCCTTGTCTCCTTGAGGAGGTTTACCTCAGGGGTAGGCTGGTTTCGTCTCCTTGTCTCCTTGAGGAGGTTTACCTCAGGGGTAGGCTGGTTTAGTCTCCTTGTCTCCTTGAGGAGGTTTACCTCAGGGGTAGGCTGGTTTAGTCTCCTTGTCTCCTTGAGGAGGTTTATCTCAGGGGTAGGCTGGTTTAGTTTCCTTGTCTCCTTGAGGAGGTTTACCTCAGGGGTAGGCTGGTTTAGTCTCCTTGTCTCCTTGAGGAGGTTTACCTCAGGGGTAGGCTGGTTTAGTCTCCTTGTCTCCTTGAGGGGTAGGTTTAGTCTCCTTGTCTGGTCAGGGGTAGGCTGGTTTAGTCTCCTTGTCTCCTTGAGGAGGTTTACCTCAGGGGTAGGCTGGTTTAGTCTCCTTGTCTCCTTGAGGAGGTTTACCTCAGGGGTAGGCTGGTTTAGTCTCCTTGTCTCCTTGAGGAGGTTTACCTCAGGGGTAGGCTGGTTTAGTCTCCTTGTCTCCTTGAGGAGGTTTACCTCAGGGGTAGGCTGGTTTAGTCTCCTTGTCTCCTTGAGGAGGTTTACCTCAGGGGTAGGCTGGTTTAGTCTCATTGTCTCCTTGAGGAGGTTTACCTCAGGGGTAGGCTGGTTTAGTCTCCTTGTCTCCTTGAGGTGGTTTACCTCAGGGGTAGGCTGGTTTGGTCTCCTTGTCTCCTTGAGGTGGTTTACCTCAGGGGTAGGCTGGTTTGGTTTCCTTATCTCCTTGAGGAGGTTTACCTCAGGGGTAGGCTGGTTTAGTCTCCTTGTCTCCTTGAGGAGGTTTACCTCAGGGGTAGGCTGGTTTAGTCTCCTTGTCTCCTTGAGGAGGTTTACCTCAGGGGTAGGCTGGTTTAGTCTCCTTGTCTCCTTGAGGAGGTTTATCTCAGGGGTAGGCTGGTTTAGTCTCCTTGTCTCCTTGAGGAGGTTTACCTCAGGGGTAGGCTGGTTTAGTCTCCTTGTCTCCTTGAGGAGGTTTACCTCAGGGGTAGGCTGGTTTAGTCTCCTTGTCTCCTTGAGGAGGTTTACCTCAGGGGTAGGCTGGTTTAGTCTCCTTGTCTCCTTGAGGAGGTTTACCTCAGGGGTAGGCTGGTTTAGTCTCCTTGTCTCCTTGAGGAGGTTTACCTCAGGGGTAGGCTGGTTTAGTCTCCTTGTCTCCTTGTTTACCTCAGGGGTAGGCTGGTTTAGTCTCCTTGTCTCCTTGAGGAGGTTTACCTCAGGGGTAGGCTGGTTTAGTCTCCTTGTCTCCTTGAGGAGGTTTACCTCAGGGGTAGGCTGGTTTAGTCTCCTTGTCTCCTTGAGGAGGTTTACCTCAGGGGTAGGCTGGTTTAGTCTCCTTGTCTCCTTGAGGAGGTTTACCTCAGGGGTAGTTTCCTTATCTCCTTGAGGAGGTTTACCTCAGGGGTAGGCTGGTTTAGTCTCCTTGTCTCCTTGAGGAGGTTTACCTCAGGGGTAGGCTGGTTTAGTCTCCTTGTCTCCTTGAGGAGGTTTACCTCAGGGGTAGGCTGGTTTAGTCTCCTTGTCTCCTTGAGGAGGTTTACCTCAGGGGTAGGCTGGTTTAGTCTCCTTGTCTCCTTGAGGAGGTTTACCTCAGGGGTAGGCTGGTTTAGTCTCCTTGTCTCCTTGAGGAGGTTTACCTCAGGGGTAGGCTGGTTTAGTCTCCTTGTCTCCTTGAGGAGGTTTACCTCAGGGGTAGGCTGGTTTAGTCTCCTTGTCTCCTTGAGGAGGTTTACCTCAGGGGTAGGCTGGTTTAGTCTCCTTGTCTCCTTGAGGAGGTTTACCTCAGGGTAGGCTGGTTTCGTCTCCTTGTCTCCTTGAGGAGGTTTACCTCAGGGGTAGGCTGGTTTAGTCTCCTTGTCTCCTTGAGGAGGTTTACCTCAGGGGTAGGCTGGTTTAGTCTCCTTGTCTCCTTGAGGAGGTTTATCTCAGGGGTAGGCTGGTTTCCTTTTAGTCTCCTGGTTTGTCTCCTTGAGGAGGTTTACCTCAGGGGTAGGCTGGTTTAGTTCTCCTTGTCTCCTTGAGGAGGTTTACCTCAGGGGTAGGCTGGTTTAGTCTCCTTGTCTCCTTGAGGAGGTTTACCTCAGGGGTAGGCTGGTTTAGTCTCCTTGTCTCCTTGAGGAGGTTTACCTCAGGGTAGGCTGGTTTAGTCTCCTTGTCTCCTTGAGGAGGTTTACCTCAGGGGTAGGCTGGTTTAGTCTCCTTGTCTCCTTGAGGAGGTTTACCTCAGGGGTAGGCTGGTTTAGTCTCCTTGTCTCCTTGAGGAGGTTTACCTCAGGGGTAGGCTGGTTTAGTCTCCTTGTCTCCTTGAGGAGGTTTACCTCAGGGGTAGGCTGGTTTAGTCTCCTGGTTTGTCTCCTTGAGGAGGTTTATCTCAGGGGTAGGCTGGTTTAGTCTCCTTGTCTCCTTGAGGAGGTTTATCTCAGGGGTAGGCTGGTTTAGTTTCCTTGTCTCCTTGAGGAGGTTTACCTCAGGGGTAGGCTGGTTTAGTCTCCTTGTCTACTTGAGGAGGTTTACCTCAGGGGTAGGCTGGTTTAGTCTCCTTGTCTCCTTGAGGTGGTTTACCTCAGGGGGTAGGCTGGTTTGGTCTCCTTGTCTCCTTGAGGAGGTTTACCTCAGGGGTAGGCTGGTTTAGTCTCCTTGTCTCCTTGAGGAGGTAGGCTGGTTTAGTCTCCTTGTCTCCTTGAGGAGGTTTACCTCAGGGGTAGGCTGGTTTAGTCTCCTTGTCTCCTTGAGGAGGTTTACCTCAGGGGTAGGCTGGTTTAGTCTCCTTGTCTCCTTGAGGAGGTTTACCTCAGGGGTAGGCTGGTTTAGTCTCCTTGTCTCCTTGAGGAGGTTTACCTCAGGGGTAGGCTGGTTTAGTCTCCTTGTCTCCTTGAGGAGGTTTACCTCAGGGGTAGGCTGGTTTAGTCTCCTTGTCTCCTTGAGGAGGTTTACCTCAGGGGTAGGCTGGTTTAGTCTCCTTGTCTCCTTGAGGAGGTTTACCTCAGGGGTAGGCTGGTTTAGTCTCCTTGTCTCCTTGAGGAGGTTTACCTCAGGGGTAGGCTGGTTTAGTCTCCTTGTCTCCTTGAGGAGGTTTACCTCAGGGGTAGGCTGGTTTAGTCTCCTTGTCTCCTTGAGGAGGTTTACCTTGGAGGAGGTTTTAGTCTCCTTGTCTCCTTGAGGAGGTTTACCTCAGGGGTAGGCTGGTTTAGTCTCCTTGTCTCCTTGGAGGAGGTTTACCTCAGGGTAGGCTGGTTTAGTCTCCTTGTCTCCTTGAGGAGGTTTACCTCAGGGGTAGGCTGGTTTCGTCTCCTTGTCTCCTTGAGGAGGTTTACCTCAGGGGTAGGCTGGTTTGGTTCTCCTTGTCTCCTTGAGGAGGTTTACCTCAGGGGTAGGCTGGTTTAGTCTCATTGTCTCCTTGAGGAGGTTTAGGCTGGTTTAGTCTCCTTGTCTCCTTGAGGAGGTTTACCTCAGGGGTAGGCTGGTTTGTCTCTTTGTCTCCTTGAGGAGGTTTACCTCAGGGGTAGGCTGGTTTAGTCTCCTTGTCTCCTTGAGGAGGTTTATCTCAGGGGTAGGCTGGTTTAGTCTCCTTGTCTCCTTGAGGAGGTTTATCTCAGGGGTAGGCTGGTTTAGTTTCCTTGTCTCCTTGAGGAGGTTTACCTCAGGGGTAGGCTGGTTTAGTCTCCTTGTCTACTTGAGGAGGTTTACCTCAGGGGTAGGCTGGTTTAGTCTCCTTGTCTCCTTGAGGTGGTTTACCTCAGGGGTAGGCTGGTTTGGTTTCCTTATCTCCTTGAGGAGGTTTACCTCAGGGGTAGGCTGGTTTAGTCTCCTTGTCTCCTTGAGGAGGTTTACCTCAGGGGTAGGCTGGTTTAGTCTCCTTGTCTCCTTGAGGAGGTTTACCTCAGGGTTAGGCTGGTTTAGTCTCCTTGTCTCCTTGAGGAGGTTTATCTCAGGGGTAGGCTGGTTTAGTCTCCTTGTCTCCTTGAGGAGGTTTATCTCAGGGGTAGGCTGGTTTAGTTTCCTTGTCTCCTTGAGGAGGTTTACCTCAGGGGTAGGCTGGTTTAGTCTCCTTGTCTCCTTGAGGAGGTTTACCTCAGGGGTAGGCTGGTTTAGTCTCCTTGTCTACTTGAGGAGGTTTACCTCAGGGGTAGGCTGGTTTAGTCTCCTTGTCTCCTTGAGGAGGTTTACCTCAGGGGTAGGCTGGTTTGGTTTCCTTATCTCCTTGAGGAGGTTTACCTCAGGGGTAGGCTGGTTTAGTCTCCTTGTCTCCTTGAGGAGGTTTACCTCAGGGGTAGGCTGGTTTAGTCTCCTTGTCTCCTTGAGGAGGTTTACCTCAGGGGTAGGCTGGTTTAGTCTCCTTGTCTCCTTGAGGAGGTTTACCTCAGGGGTAGGCTGGTTTAGTCTCCTTGTCTCCTTGAGGAGGTTTACCTCAGGGGTAGGCTGGTTTAGTCTCCTTGTCTCAGTCTCCTTGTCTCATTGAGGAGGTTTACCTCAGGGGTAGGCTGGTTTAGTCTCCTTGTCTCCTTGAGGAGGTTTACCTCAGGGGTAGGCTGGTTTTTCTTGTCTCTCCTTGTCTCTCCTTGAGGAGGTTTACCTCAGGGGTAGGCTGGTTTAGTCTCCTTGTCTCCTTGAGGAGGTTTACCTCAGGGGTAGGCTGGTTTAGTCTCCTTGTCTCCTTGAGGAGGTTTACCTCAGGGGTAGGCTGGTTTAGTTTCCTTGTCTCCTTGAGGAGGTTTACCCCAGGGGTAGGCTGGTTTAGTCTCCTTGTCTCCTTGTCTTCATTCTTCTTCTTTTCCTCCTATTCACTTCCCCTTTAGGTGACTTGGAGATATTAGATAAAAAACAATGATTGTCAGACGTTTCCCTTTACTGTTAGACGACAAAACCTGTGTGTTGGTCCACCTCTCTCTTTGTTAACCAGGGGGTGTGTTGGTCCACCCCTCTCTTTGTAAACCAGGGGGTGTGTTGGTCCACCCCTCTCTTTGTAAACCAGGGGGTGTGTTGGTCCACCCCTCTCTTTGTAAACCAGGGGGTGTGTTGGTCCACCCCTCTCTTTGTTAACCAGGGGGTGTGATGGTCCACCCCTCTCTTTGTAAACCAGGGGGTGTGTTGGTCCACCCCTCTCTTTGTAAACCAGGGGGTGTGTTGGTCCACCCCTCTCTTTGTAAACCAGGGGGTGTGTTGGTCCACCCCTCTCTTTGTAAACCAGGGAGTGTGTTGGTCCACCCCTCTCTTTGTAAACCAGGCGGTGTGTTGGTCCACCCCTCTCTTTGTAAACCAGGGGGTGTGTTGGTCCACACCTCTCTTTGTAAACCAGGGGGTGTGTTGGTCCACCCCTCTCTTTGTAAACCAGGGGGTGTGTTGGTCCACCCCTCTCTTTGTAAACCAGGGTGTGTTGGTCCACCCCTCTCTTTGTTAACCAGGGGGTGTGTTGGTCCACCCCTCTCTTTGTAAACCAGGGGGTGTGTTGGTCCACCCCTCTCTTTGTAAACCAGGGTGTGTGTTGGTCCACCCCTTTCTTTGTAAACCAGGGGGTGTGTTGGTCCACCCCTCTCTTTGTAAACCAGGGGGTGTGTTGGTCCACCCCTCTCTTTGTTAACAGGCAGTAAGGTTGAAGGATGATCCTGGCTGGGACAGGTTTTATTTACCCCATTAATCCCTGCTCTCCAGTCAGGGCGATTGTTGGGATTTGTCCCAAATGGTAGCATATTCCTTACATAGTGCTCTACTGTAGACCATGTCCAGTAGTGTATAAAGGGAAGCGGGTACTGTTTGGTGACGCAGAAAAAATAAATCCTTTGAAAGGACTAATTGAGAGTGTGCGAGCCATCACAGCTGAAGTGCTCCAGGCATCCCTTCCTCTTTTAACCCCCCCACCTCTCTCTCTCTCCCCTCTCTCTCTCTCTCTCCCTCTCTAGCTCTCTCTCTCTCCCTCCCTCTCTCTCTCTCTCTCGCTCTCTCTCTCCCTCCCTCTCTCTCTCTCTCTCCCTCCCTCTATCTCTCCCTCTCTCTCTCTCTCTCCCTGTCTCTCTCTCTCTCTCTCTCTGTCTCTCTCTCTCTCTCTCTCTCTCTCTCTCTCTCTCTCTCTCTCTCTCTCTCTCTCTCTCTCTCTCACCCCCTCTCTCGCTCTCCCTCTCACCCCCCTCTCTCTCTCCCTCTCACCCCCTCTCTCTCTCCCTCTCACCCCCCCTCTCTCTCTCTCTCTCTCTCTCTCTCTCTCTCTCTCTCTGTCTCTCTCTCTCTCTCTCTCTCTCTCTCTCTCTCTCTCTCTCTCTCTCTCTCTCTCTCTCAATTCAATTCAAGGGGCTTTATTGGCATGGGAAACATGTGTTAACATTGCCAATGCAAGTGAGGTAGATAATATATAAAGTGAATATATAAAGTGAAATAAACAATAAAAATTAACAGTAAACATCACACATACAGAAGTTTCAAAACAATAAAGACATTACAAATGTCATATTATATATATACAGTGTTTTAACAATGTACAAATGGTTAAAGGATACAAGATAAAATAAATAAGCAACCATATGGGTTGTATTTAGAATGGTGTTTGTTCTTCACTGGTTGCCCTTTTCTCGCGGCAACAGGTCACAAATCTTGCTGCTGTGATGGCACACTGTGGAATTTCACCCAGTAGATAGGGAGTTTATCAAAATTGGATTTGTTTTCGAATTCTTTATGGATCTGTGTAATCTGAGGGAAATATGTCTCTCTAATATGGTCATACATTGGGCAGGAGGTTAGGAAGTGCAGCTCATTTTCCACCTCATTTTGCGGGCAGTGAGCACATAGCCTGTCTTCCCTTGAGAGCCAGGTCTGCCTACGGCAGCCTTCTCAATAGCAACGCTGTGCTCACTGAGTCTGTACATAGTCAAAGCTTTCCTTAATTTTGGTTCAGTCACAGTGGTCAGGTATTCTGCCGCTGTGTACTCTCTGTTTAGGGCCAAATAGCATTCTGGTTTGCTCTGTTTTTTTGTTAATTCTTTCCAATGTGTCAAGTAATTATATTTTTGTTTTCTCATGATTTGGTTGGGTCTAATTGTGCTGCTGTCCTGGGGCTCTGTGGGTTCTGTTTGTGTTTGTGAACAGAGCCCCAGGACCAGCTTGCTTAGGGGACTCTTCTCCACGTTCATCCCTCTGTAGGTGATGGATTTGTTATGGAAGGTTTGGGAATCTCTTCCTTTTAGGTGGTTGTGGAATTAAATGGCTCTTTTCTGGATTTTGATAATTAGTGGGTATCGGCCTATTTCTCTCTCTCTCCGTCGCTGGCTCTATTTCTCCAACTCCCCATCTCTCTTTCTCTATATCTCTCTCTCCATATCTCTCTCACTCTCTCTCTCTCCATCTCTCTCTCACTCTCTCTCTCTCTCCATCTCTCTCTCACTCTCTCTCTCTCCCATCTCTCTCTCTCTCTCCATCTCTCTCTCTCTCTCTCTCCATCTCTCTCTCACTCTCTCTCTCTCCATCTCTCTCTCTCTCCCTCCATCTCTCTCTCTCTCTCCTCATCTCTCTCTCTCTCCCCATCTCTCTCTCCTCCTCTCGCTCTCCATCTCTCTCTCCTCCTCCTCTCGCTCTCCATCTCTCCCTCTCCTCCTCTCTCTCTCCATCTCTCTCTCTCTCTCTCTCCCTCCATCTCTCCCTCTCCTCCTCTCTCTCTCTCCCTCCATTTCTCCCTCTCCTCCTCTCTCTCTCCATCGCTCTCTCTCTCTCTCTCTCTCTCTCTCTCTCTCTCTCTCTCTCTCTCTCTCTCTCTCTCTCTCTCCCTCCATCTCTCTCTCTCTCCCTCCATCTCTCCCTCTCCTCCTCTCTCCCTCCATCTCTCTCTCTCTCTCCCTCCATCTCTCCCTCTCCTCCTCTCTCTCCATCTCTCTCTCTCTCCCTCCATCTCTCTCTCTCCTCCTCCCTCCATCTCTCTCTCCTCCTCCCTCCATCTCTCTCCTCCTCCCTCCATCTCTTTCTCTCCTCCTCTCTCCCTCTCTCTCCATCTCTCTCTCTCTCTCTCTCTCCCTCCATCTCTCTCTCGCTCTCTCTCTCTCTCTCTCTCTCTCTCTCTCTCTCTCTCTCTCTCTCTCTCTCTCTCTCTCCTCCTCTCTCTCTCCATCTCTTTGAGCTCTTTTCCTCTTTTGTGTTCAGCCTGAGTTCCGTTCTGCCTGGTTTGGCACGCAGCCCTTCGAAAGAGAGTGGTGGTGGTGGTTGTGTGTGTGTGTGCGCGTGCGTGCATGTGTGCGCGTGCGTGCATGTGTGAGGAGAGCTCAAGGACGCGTGCATGTGGTGGTGGAACGATTCAGGGGGGTTAAAATGAAGATTGAAGCGGACAAAAAGACCCACATAGCACATAACTACCTTGAGGTGGAAATTAATAATTGTAAAAATAATTACAGCCCCTCCCCGGAGCCCGCCCCTCAACGACCTAGTTTCTATAATGGAGAGGGATATAACAGCCCCAGACTCCCTGACCGCCCCAATGTGCGTGTGCGTGTGTGCGTGTGTGTGCGTGTGTGTGTGTGCGTGTGCGTGCGTGTGTGTGTGCGTGCATGCGTGCATCTGTGTGTGCGTGGGGATGAGGGGGCTGCACAGGGCATGCAGGAATGACAGGACATACATGGAGAAAGCACTAAGGTCATGTGTTACTGGGAGGTTACTGGGAGGTTACTGGGATGTTACTGGGATGTTACTGGGAGGTTACTGGGAGGTAACTGGGAGGTTACTGGGAGGTTGGGCATCTCCGGCGCGGCCCATGCTTGGATTGCGTCCTACCTGACAGGCCGCTCCTACCAGGTGGCGTGGCGAGAATCTGTCTCCTTACCACGCGCTCTCACCACTGGTGTCCCCCAGGGCTCTGTTCTTGGCCCTCTCCTATTCTCGCTATACACCAAGTCACTTGGCTCTGTCATAACCTCACATGGTCTCTCCTATCATTGCTATGCAGACGACACACAATTAATCTTCTCCTTTCCCCCTTCTGACGACCAGGTGGCGAATCGCATCTCTGCATGTCTGGCAGACATATCAGTGTGGATGACGGATCACCACCTCAAGCTGAACCTCGGCAAACGGAGCTGCTCTTCCTCCCGGGAAGGACTGCCCGTTCCATGATCTCGCCATCACGGTTGACAACTCCATTGTGTCCTCCTCCCAGAGCGCCAAGAACCTTGGCGTGATCCTGGACAACACCCTGTCGTTCTCAACCAACATCAAGGCGGTGGCCCGTTCCTGTAGGTTCATGCTCTACAACATCCGCAGAGTACGACCCTGCCTCACACAGGAAGCGGCACAGGTCCTAATCCAGGCACTTGTCATCTCCCGTCTGGATTACTGCAACTCGCTGTTGGCTGGGCTCCCTGCCTGTGCCATTAAACCCCTTCAACTCATCCAGAACGCCGCAGCCCGTCTGGTGTTCAACCTTCCCAAGTTTCTCTCACGTCACCCCGCTCCTCCGTTCTCTCCACTGGCTTCCAGTTGAAGCTCGCATCCGCTACAAGACCATGGTGCTTGCCTACGGAGCTGTGAGGGGAACGGCACCTCAGTACCTCCAGGCTCTGATCAGGCCCTACACCCAAACAAGGGCACTGCGTTCATCCACCTCTGGCCTGCTCGCCTCCCTACCACTGAGGAAGTACAGCTCCCGCTCAGCCCAGTCAAAACTGTTCGCTGCGCTGGCCCCCCAATGGTGGAACAAACTCCCTCACGACGCCAGGACAGCGGAGTCAATCACCACCTTCCGGAGACACCTGAAACCCCACCTCTTTAAGGAATACCTAGGATAGGATAAGTAATCCCTCTCACCCCCCCCCCTTTAAGATTTAGATGCACTATTGTAAAGTGACTGTTCCACTGGATGTCATAAGGTGAATGCACCAATTTGTAAGTCGCTCTGGATAAGAGCGTCTGCTAAATGACTTAAATGTAAATGTAAATGTAAATGTAATGTAAATGTTACTGGGAGGTTACTGGGAGGTTACTGGGAGGTTACTGGGAGGCTACTGGGAGGTCACTGGGAGGTTACTAGGAGGCTACTGGGAGGTCACTGGGAGGTTACTGGGAGATTACTAGGAGGCTACTGGGATGTCACTGGGATGTCACTGGGAGGTTACTAGGAGGCTACTGGGATGTCACTAGGAGGCTACTGGGATGTCACTGGGAGGTTACTGAGAGGTTACTGCGAGGTTACTGGGATGTCACTGGGAGGTCACTGGGAGGTTACTGGGAGGTTACTAGGAGGTTACTGGGAGGTTACTAGGAGGTTACTGGGAGATTACTGGGGAGGTTACTAGGAGGCTACTGGGATGTCACTGGGATGTCACTGGGAGGTCACTGGGAGGTTGTGCAGCAGGCGGCTCTAGTTAAATAAAGGTAAAATAAAAAAAAATACAAATAAATGTAATTAATAGACGACAGGTTAAACAGATGCCTTTCTCTCAGTCCTGTTTTCTCTATACTGTTAGAACTACATGCTGGACGGAGTTGTCTTCACTGTCTCTTTCCTTTTTAGCTTCTCACCGAGGCTATGGCAGATGCATAGAGGGAGGGGGGTGTGTATATGGTGGGTGTGAAACAGACGGTGGCATGTGACCGTTCTCTGCCAGACAGCGAACACTGTGGAGAGTTATCATGATCTACTGGACAACATAGGAGCCGATGGCACATCGACACCTAGACTCACCTCATCAGCTCAGGGATTCGAACCAGCAACCTTTCAATTGCTAGCCTTAATAGGCTACCTGCCACGCCACACACACACCCACGCATTTTGTATCTATGAACTCTGATACACTTACCCCCCATAAATAGTACATGTGTCACATACACAGGTGTTCACAATCATTCACACACACAGATTCTCTCTCTCTCTCTCTCTCCCCCTCTCTCCCCTCTCTCTCTCTCCCTCTCTCTCTCCCTCTCTCTCTCTCTCTCTCTCTCTCCCTCTCTCTCTCCCTCTCTCTCTCTCCTCTCTCTCTCTCTCTCCTCTCTCTCTCTCTCCCTCTCTCTCTCTCTCTCTCTCTCTCTCCTCTCTCTCCCTCTCTCTCTCTCCCTCTCTCTCTCTCTCTCTCTCTCTCTCTCTCTCTCTCTCTCTCTCTCTCTCTCTCTCTCTCCCTCTCTCCCTCTCTCTCTCCCCCTATCTCTCTCTTCCCCCTCGCTCTCTTTCCCCCTCTCTGTCCCCTCCCCTCTCTCTCTCTCTTCCTCTCCACCCCCTCTCTCTCTCTTTCTCCCTCCCGTCTCCCTCTCTCCCCCCTCTCTCTCACTCACACATACACATACATGCAAACACACAGAAGCACTCAAAATATGTTATCTTTTCCCAATTAAAAACCTTTGTTAAATCAAATCAAATTTTATTGGTCACGTACACACATTTAGCAGATATTATTGCGGGTGTAGTGAAATGCTTGTGTTCCTAGCTCCAACAGTGCAGTTGTATCTAACTATTTACAACAATACACACAAATCTAAAAGTAACAGAATGGAATTAAGAAATATATAAATATTAGATTGAGCAATGTCAGAGTGGCATTGACTAACATACAGTAGAATAGAATACAGTATATACATATGAAATGAGTAAAGCTGTATGTCAACATTATTAAAGTGACTAGTGTTCCATTATTAAAGTGGCCAGTGATGTCTATGTATATAGGGCAGCAGTCTCTAAGGTGCAGGGTTGAGTAACTGGGTGGTAGCTGGATAGTGATGGCTATTTAACGGTCTGATGGCCTTGAGATAGAAGCTGTTTTTCAGTCTCTCGGTCCCAGCTTTGATGCACCTGTACTGACCTCGCCTTCTTGGATGATAGCGGGGTGAACAGGCAGTGGCTCGGGTGGTTGATGTCCTTGATGATCTTTATGGCCTTCCTGTGACATCGGATGCTGTAGGTGTCCTGGAGGGCAGGTAGTTTGCCCCCGGTGATGCGTTGTGCAGACCGCACCACCATCTGTAGCGCCCTAGGTTTAGGGCGGTGCAGTTGCCGTACCAGGCGGTGGTACAGCCCAACAGGATGCTCTCGATTGTGCATCTGTAAGAGTTTGTGAGGGTTTTAGCGGCCAACCTTTCATCTGTTTTATCACTTTTTATTTAATTTTTTACCTTTATTTAACCAGGCAAGTCAGTTAAGAACAAATTCTTATTTTCAATGACGGCCTGGGAACAGTGGGTTAACTGCCTGTTCAAGGGCAGACGACAGATTTGTACCTTGTCAGCTCGGGGATTCGAACTTGCAACCTTTCAGTTACTAGTCAATGCTCTAACCACTAGGCTACCCTGCCGCCCCATGGATACTACCTTTTATCACTTTTATTACCATGGATACTACCCTTTATCAGTTTTATTACCATGGATGCTAACTTTTATCAGTTTTATTACCATGGATACTCATTTTTATCTTTTATTACCATGGATACTACCTTTATCAGTTTTATTACCATGGATATTAATTTTTATCAGTTTTATTACCATGGATACTAATTTGTATCTTTTATTACCATGGATACCACCTTTTATCAGTTTATTACCATGGATACTACCTTTTATCACTTTTATTACCATGGATACTACCTTTTATAAGTTTTATTACCGTTGCACTGCATTGTTGAGGGAGCTAACATGTAGGCCTTTCACTGCAACTTTTCTATCTGCTGTAAACTGTATACAGATGTAGGATCTTAATTTGAGCACTCTTTTTGTTTCTGATCATTTTCCTGCACATCGGGAAATGCAAACGTTTAGTATGTCTTAGTTTTAAAAAGACTTTTTAAGTTTTTGATTTCCACTTTAAATTTCAGACATGATTTGCCCAAAGGAAAAATGTAGCAACCCCTACAAAAATGTCCATTAATTATTATCCAGGATTATTTCTCCGCTGCAGCAAACTGACTCAAATTAAGATTCTACATCTGTACACTAAAATACTCAAATTAGATTTGTCTGTGAAACTGTGTCCTGCGCTTCTTTCATTCTCTTAAACATCAATTGACAAACGTATCAGTTCATTTGAATCTGTAGTAACATTTCATCTAGTTTTAAATGGAGCAGAAATGGCATGAAATAAATGCCCAATATTCATTGAACTATATATACTGCGCCTATATTTACCCAGGGGTCAAACAGGCAGCAAGCTGTAAATGTGGATAGTCACTTTAAAGTGACTGCGGTCAGGTCGCAGTTGTAAATGAGAACTTGTTCTCAACTAGCCTACCTGGTTAAATAAAGGTGTTCTCAACTAGCCTACCTGGTTAAATAAAGGTGTTCTCAACTGGCCTACCTGGTTAAATAAAGGTGTTCTCAACTGGCCTACCTGGTTAAATAAAGGTGTTCTCAACTAGCCTACCTGGTTAAAGCCTCTCTCCTTCCAAGAACACACACACTCTCTCTGTCTCTGTCTCTCTGTCTCTGTCTCTCTCTCTGTCTCTGTCTCTGTCTCTGTCTCTGTCTCTGTCTGTCTCTGTCTCTGTCTCTGTCTCTCTCTCTCTCTCTCTCTCTCTCTCTCTCTCTCTCTCTCTCTCTCTCTCTCTCTCTCTCTCTCTCTCTGTCTCCCTCTGTCTCTGTCTCTGTCTCTGTCTCTGTCTCCCTCTGTCTCTGTCTCTGTCTCTCTCTCTCTCTCTCTCTCTCTCTCTCTCTCTCTCTCTCTCTCTGTCTCTCTCTCCTGTCTCCTGTCTCTGTCTCTGTCTCTGTCTCTGTCTCTGTCTCTGTCTCTCTCTCTCTCTCTCTCTCTCTCTCTCTCTCTCTCTCTCTCTCTCTCTCTCTCCCCCCTCTCTCTCTCTCTCTCTCTCTCTCTCTCTGATTAATTAAATAAACTCTCTCTTCTGTCCTCTAATTGTCTAATAAGGAGACAAAGGGAGCTGATTAATTAAATCAGCTTAATTAAGCCTAATAAGAGACAAGGGAGCTACACACACACACACACACACACACACACACACACACACACACACACACACACACACACACACACACACACACACACACACACACACACACACACACACACACACACACACACACACACACACTTCTGAGGAATAGCAGAAGGGTTGTGATAACCCCTGACCTCTGCCTTCATTCCCAGCAGACTGACTGGCCCCTTATCTACCCTTCAGAGAGAGACGTCTTCTCTTATTTTTACACTTACCTCTCTTACTGTATGTCTTTGACACATTTGATGCTCCACTTTGGCACATAGTTTGAAGGTCCAGGAGTGGTCATACGAACTATGTCTTTATTGTAGTTACTCTAGTTGTGGTTGTGCATAATGTGCTTCAGTATGTGTCTGGTTATGATGTGTACCTTCCCAGGTGTGTATGATGGTGTGTAGGATGGTGTTTATGATGGTGTTTATGATGGTGTGTAGGATGGTGTTTAGGATGGTGTGTAGGATGGTGTTTAGGATGGTGTGTAGGATGGTGTGTAGGATGGTGTGTAGGATGGTGTGTATGGTGGTTTTTACGGTGGTGTGTACCTGCCCAGGTGTGTACCTTCCCAGGTGTGTAGGATGGTGTGTAGGATGGTGTGTAGGATGGTGTGTAGGATGGTGTGTAGGATGGTGTGTAGGATGGTGTGTATGATGGTGTGTAGGATGGTGTGTACCTTCCCAGGTGTGTAGGATGGTGTGTAGGATGGTGTGTAGGATGGTGTGTATGATGGTGTGTAGGATGGTGTGTACCTTCCCAGGTGTGTAGGATGGTGTGTAGGGTGGTGTGTAGGATGGTGTGTATGATGGTGTGTAGGATGGTGTGTACCTTCCCAGGTGTGTAGGATGGTGTGTAGGATGGTATGTAGGATGGTGTGTAGGATGGTGTGTAGGATGGTGTTTATGGTGGTTTTTACGGTGGTGTGTACCTGCCCAGGTGTGTGCGATGGTGTGTGTATGGTGTTGAGTATCTGCCCAGAGCTTCTGTGACAGAAGAGTGTAACAGCAGTCGGTCTCTCATCCATGTCCTGCCCTGGGCCCCCTCCCCCAGCCTCCACCTGTTAACCTGCTGGCACAAACACATCCATGCACAATAATAATCTACTCTCCTGTCCAGGCTTTCAAAGCTTAGATTGGAATAATACCCCCTTGCTTGTTTTTGTCTTTACTTCATATTTTTTGGTGTGTTCAGTGTTCGGGCTTCAACCCAACGAGAAACGCTGACTCGACATACTCCTGAATGCAGTTAGAAAGCTGCCCACTCAGGTGAATGGGTAGGGCTGGGCACGTACACACCATTTTTTGACAGCAGCTGATGATGATGCAATATGGGGGGCAAAAATGGTTGGAGGAGATGAATCATCGACCCAAATTGAGAACCTTTTTGTTTGATTACGGGTGAATTGGTGTGTTAGAGATATATATTATGTATAACCTACCTAAGAGCAAGAGATCGCTATGTGCACAGGTCAGATCAGGGATATTGCCTCTGTGTATTATGTGGTCCTTCTGTAGCTCAGTTGGTAGAGCATGGCGCTTTGTAACGCCAGGGTAGTGGGTTCGATTCCCGGGACCACCCATACGTAGAATGTATGCACACATGACTGTAAGTCGCTTTGGATAAAAGCGTCTGCTAAATGGCATATATTATTATTATTATTAT